>NC_048302.1:127258896-127281416 GCF_013100865.1 Trachemys scripta elegans
CTGCAGGAGATCTGAGGCAGATTCTATGCTAGGGCGGCTCAGGGACCTGCCGGGGGTGGGGGAGGAGGGAGATGCTCTACTCCATCCTCTAAAATGGAGCAGATCTCTCCCCCTCATGTGTCGTCCCCTCCTCATCCCTTCCAGGTGATTGGTCGTTGGTGGATGGATGGGGTGAGCAGTCCATGCTCATGTGAATGCCCTTTGTGCAGGCTGCCCCAGTGGGGGACGCTCCCTGCACGGCCCAACCCTCCGGTCCTCCTGTCCAAGGACCACGTCTGTTCTGGCTCACACTGCTAGTCACACAAGGGCTGGCGCTTCAGGTCTACTGTTTGAACAGCCCTTCATTAAACAGCAACTCCTGCCATCCCCTCCACTGTGCAGACAGGCCCAGATGCAGGGAAGCTGCTGCGGTTTTGCTGTTCTGGGAGGGGCAGGGTCTCAGGGTACATAGCCCCTGTGCACCCTGGAGGGAAATGCTGCAGAAGCTCCATGTGTTGTTGGTCCCGTGTGTGTGTGTGTGTGGCGGATCTGCCAGTTCACTGATCCACCAGCTGTTGCCCTTCATGGAGTGAGGATGCTAGGACCACAGAACTTGCCCCCGTCCTGAGGCTGGAATAGAGATCACAGAGCCGATTTGCTGACACTGTGTGGCCTGAGGGGAGGTTCTATCTCCCTGACATACCCTCAATGAGCTCCCCTGTGCCCCAAAGACTTAGAGCTGTAGTGGCTGACTGGACCTATTCTGTCTGTACAGGGCAAACTCTCGAGGCGAGACACTCAACAGTGATCGATCCCTGTAGCTGCTGCGTCCTCTGCAGCCTAGACCAGTGCCCTAACTGCTGGACCATCATGGCTGAAGGAGAAGGAAGATATTTCTCTCATGTTATATGCCTGACAAGAGCAGGGCAGGATTCCCTGAGTGCTGGGGTGGGGATAGGGTGTCAGGTGGAGTGGGGGGAATAAATATTTTGTTTTAAAACCTGTTTAAATAGACACAGAAATCAGAAACACAAACAATAGCCGAAGACTCCATTCTCCACTTCCTAACCCTCAGGGGTTACCTGCCATCTCCCCGGGGACCTCAGGGGGTCACAAAATTCCATTGTCAACTATAAGATAGATCCCAGACTAGCATTGCTAAAACTTTGCAGGATTTTCTAAGCCCATGTTAGAGGCCATCTATAAACGATCAAGTATTTTGGACATTTTTTTCCTCTTACCTTCCACAGCTTTGAAGGAGTAAGGTAGAATAGTACATGCTTAAATACTGCCGCAATGGGTGCTACAGAAAGCATTCAGAAGGAAGGATGGATGGGAGGCTGAAAGGACGGATGGACAGATTAGGTAGAGAGCCGGGGACCTGCTGTCTTCATTTTTGTCATTTATTTTTGGGTGCGGGAAGACTACATTTCCAAACTCTGAAGGAAGTCAGCTCAGTAGTTAACAGTTTCCACATTTCTGCAGAAGTTTCTAAGTTATCCATGAGGCCAACTTCTGATGTTTTGTTTACTATAAATGGAACAAAATGTAGAATGTTTCCACAGCCTCAAACCTGGGGTCTCCTGGTTTACTTAGGTGCTTTCTAACCTGATCTATCTGAACTCTGTGGAGAAATTACTATATTGTGTAATAATTTAGGTATAAGTCAGTGTGTTTAATATTGTTCTGCACTGACGGGCTGTGAAAACTGGAAAGACACTGACAGAGTAACTGAAACACAGAATTGCAATAGAAGTGATGAACCGTTACGGAGGAAGGTTTTTGTACTGGCCTGAATCACTGTGTGAGAGGCAAACCATAGTCCTGTTGACAATAATAACTGCCAGCATCATCAGCTTGAAAACTGGTGATTGTCAAAGTGAAGTCAGTGCCAGACCCACTGCCACTGAACCGGTCTGGGATCCCGGAGGGACGGGTGGAAGCATAATAGATAAGAAGCTTAGGAGCTTCTCCTGATTTCTGTTGGTACCAGTCTATCTCACTGCCAATGTTGGAACTGGCTTTGCAGTTGATGGTGACTCTCTCTCCTGGAGATACCAACAGGGATTCCGGAGTCTGCGTCATCACAATGTCTCCACTGGCATCTGTATGTGAAATCAAAGCATAAATCCAGGTGTGTCTGTAGTTGTACCTGATAGTGTAAGGATTTAAATTGTCACAGCATTGTTATCAACCAGGATTTTATTTAATATGAAACAATTTCAATTCTGTTCTTTATGTAGACAGAACATACAGAAGCATATAAATAAGAATTGGAATCTATTTGACGAGTCATTCCTTACCTATGTTCTGATGATCGCTGTAGCTTATTGTCCATCTCTTTATACACATTTTTACAATTCTAATCTAATGCACTTACCCTTCATAAAGAAAATTATCACCAAAAGGAGCAGAGTGTGTGACCTCATCTTGAGAGCTCCAGACTGACAGCTGCTGCTCAATGCACCATGATCTGTGACATAGAGCCGTTATAACCCCTCTGAGCTACAGGGAAATGCCACTCATGCATGGATATGCAAAATAAGCATAACTATGTAAAAATCCCTAGCATGTGTATAGGGGTAGCTGGATTTGGGTGCCTGAAAGAACTGATGTCTGTGATGTTACGTTTACCACAAGGCCAGATTCCTCAGACAGTCCTATTGTAATTATTGGGACTGTTCAAAGAGTAGCGCAATACTCAACGTGAGTCAGGCTGTCAGAATCTGGCCCTAATTGAGGACTGTGTCCAGGCTCCATAGTGGGGATGTGGAGACGCTTCTCACTGAATGTAAAAGGAAACGACACATTTGAAAAGATTCTTTAAGGAAAGTGATGTTTACAGCTAAAAAGTCAGTTTGAATAAACAGGTCTCATTTTCTTGTCTCTGAGCCATCTGCATGGAGCCCTGTGTACTCCGTCAGAAGCCTGACCTGAATCCTGGGGCAGATCTCTGGATTCTGTGGCACTATAGTGACAATTTTGTGACTGTGGCAGGTGAAATAAAAAGGAGGTTTTTAGTGAATTATAAATAAAAATGAATAATGTGGTCAGATCAGCAGCCCCAGGGATACAGCCATCAGTACAGAGAGCAGAGAAAATACCCCATGACTCACGTGACCACTCATTCACCATGAAGAACAATTAGTCCAGGGGAAAAGCTTATATATGATCCATAGGCTAAAAGTAGTTTGCAGGATCCATTTGGAAAGGACCCAGGAACATGAATAATGCAAAAAACCAGCAGAGCAACAAACAAATAAAAAATGTTTCTGGGCGAAATTCACCCTGAGGGGGCCAGAACAAGGCCTATGAGCCACTGAAGTTTCATATAAACCCTCAAAATGCTAATTAATCTGCCTTGTGCCTGGGAAAATTTTACCCCAAATTTGCAATAACTAGTTTTCCCCATGAATAATGCGCCTAGCTCTTTTAAATGTGAGGATAGATTCAAAAATTAATAGCAGGTTTTTTTAAGTACATCAGAAGCAGGAAGCCTGCCAAACAATCAGTGGGGCCATGGATGATCAAGGTGCTAAAGGAACACTCAAGGAAGATAAGGCCGTGCCGAAGAAGCTAAATGAATTCTTTGCATCGGTTTTCACTGCAGAGGATGTGAGGGAGATTCCTACATCTGAGCCATTCTTTTTAGTTGACAGATGAAGAACTGTCCCAGATTGAGATGTCAGTAGAGGAGATTTTGGAACAAATTTATAAATTAAACTGTAGTAAGTCACCAGGACCAGATGGTATTCACCCAAGAGTTCTGCAGAAACTCAGATATGAAATTGCAGAACTACTAACTGTGGTATGTCACCTGTCACTTAAATCAGCTTCTGTTCCAGAAGACTGGAGGATAGCTAAGGTGTCACTATTTTTTTAAAAAGATGATCCTGCAGTTACAGGCTGGTAAGCCTAACTTCATTATCAGGCAAAGTGATAGAAACTATAGTAAAGAACAGAATTATCAGAAACACAGATGAACATGATTTGTTGGGGAAGAATTAACGCAACTTTTGTAAAGGGAAATCATGCCTCACCAATCTATTATAATTCTCTGAAGGGGTCAACAAACATGTGGATCCAATGATAATAGTATATTTGGACTTTTGACAAGGTCCCTCACCAAAGACTCTTATGCAAAGTAAACAGGCATAGGATAAGAGGGAAGGTCCTCTCATGGATCAGTAACTGGTTAAAAGACAGGAAACAAAGGGTAGGAATAAATGTTCAGTGTTTAGGATGGAGAGAGGTAAATAGTGCTGTCCACCAGGAATCTGTACTGTGTCCAGTGCTGTTCAACATATTTATAAATGATCAGGAAAAAGGGGTAAATGGCAAGGTGGCAAAATTTGCAGATGATACAAAACTACTCAAGATAGTTAAGTATGAAGCAGATTGTGAAGGGATCTCACAAAACTAGGTTTCTCGGCAACAGAATGGCAGGTGAAATTCAATGTTGATAAATGCAAAGTAATGCATGTAGTAGAGGTAGAGAGAGCCTGGAGCACGGGGCCTGGTGCAAGACCTGAGGCCTGAACCACAGTCAGCAAAACCAGGCTAAGTTGTGAACCAAAGTAAGGCCATGTGTTAAAACAGATGCTTACAAGTTCACTGTCCAGTACAGCAGGGCTAAAACACAGGGACTCTATATAAATCCAGCCAGGCTGGAGACGCTGGGGCCGGGGCCAGCCGCTGGAGTGAGCTGCTTGGTTGTGGGGGCCAGACTGGGCCGCACCTCCTCCCCCTCCCCACCCGCTTACCTGCTGCCTGCTTCAGGCTTCCTGTGAATCAAATGTTCATGGGAAGCAGGGGAGGGGGCGGAGTTGGGGTGGGGACTTTGGGGAAGGGGTGGGGTTGGGGCGGGGGCATGGGCGGGGCTGGGGCTGGGGCCCTGTGGAGTGTCCTCTTTTTGGACACTCAAAATATGGTAACCCTAGTTAAGAATGTATTAAGGTGTAATTTATAAAGTTCTGAGATATTATATTTTCCATCTTTTTAGATTTTTCCCCCTGATGCTATATTGCCTCAAAGCCTGGGTTGGCTTTTATTTCTTACCTGGAATGCAAACACCAGAGCTGCCTCATACGCTCATTTTCTCTGGGCCCATGAAGTCCCAGCCAATGCTTTTATAAAAGAGCTCAGCGGCACAGGGAAAAGTGGTGTGTGTTTGTGACTGTGCAAAGCTCATGTAAATTGACTCCATATCTGGAGTTTTCAAACATTCATTTTTGATTAGATGGCTTCATTGAATTGGCCTGAACCATACCCCTGAGATCTGCGCCTATCACAACACAGGGTGTACCTCATCCGATGCACAGAGTGCCCCAATAGCACTAAAGCACTAAACCCACGACCACTCCAGGTCCTCAGACAACCCACAGCAAGTTTCGCAATAGCAGGGATTAATAATACTGGCATCAGTATTGGGGCAGAGTTTAAGTCCTGCCTACTGAAAATGCTCCCTGTAGATCTAATGAGATAAAACAATCCAGATTGAATTGCAGTGGTACAAGTGGAATCCATTTCTTACCGGTATGTTCTCCCCCCCACCCCACGGGGGGCATGTGACCTCAGGTGATCTTCCACGTGGCTCCTCCTTGCCCCGCCTCCAGCCCGGGTCCCCCATGTTCTCCCCGTCCCCTCCCCATGATCCACCCACCTTACCTCGGGGGCGGGGGGGGAGGCTCTGTCTGTACGTCTCCTGGCACGGCTGCTGTACTGTCCCAGTTCTTCCATGCAGGGTTTCCTCTATCTGCTGTACCACCCTCAGCCCTATTCTCTATCTCTGGAGGACAGGGCTGGGGGCGGTACAGCAGCCGCGCTGAAGGAGCTGCCAGCGTTCTGCTCCTTTCCCCACGGCGGTTCCCCGGAGAGTCCTGCAGTTCAGGGCTCTCCTGGGAACTGCAGCAGGGAAAGGAGCAGAACATGGGGCCACTGGCCAGCCTCACGCCCGCAGCTCCTCCAGCGTGGATGCTGTACCACCCCCAGCCCTGTACCCCAGCGCGGCTGCTGCCTGGAACTGGAGGAGATGCAGCTCCATGGAAGGGCAGGGGGCGGGGCTGGGGTTCTGCTCCTTTCCCCGCTGCGGTTCCCGGGAGAGTCCTCCGGCGGGGCTGGCTGCTGTACAGATCGGAGGAGACCCTGCATGGCAGGGCTGGGGGAGATACTGTTGCGCCAGAGGAGTTGTGGGTGTGGGGTCGCCGAGCAGCCCCACCTTCTGCCCCTCCTCTTTCTGGTACACCGTACCAGTAACAAATATCTTGGTGCTATGGCATATCATACCATACCTCCCTACTTGTACTGCTGCTTCCACTCCCGTGGAGCTGGATTTCAGTAGAGGGGGAATTGATTCCTGGGTGTGTTTGTTGATGACTTTGGGATTTTAGATGTGTATAAAATGTCAAGTGTATTTTGAGTGACTTTCTGTTTCTCATTTGCATTCATTGATAAAATTTGCCCTCCTGGTCACAGCAGTGAGAAACAGTAAGCAGCGAGCTCCCTCTCTTTTCAGGGAGGTTTTTGTAATGGTCTGTATCACTGTGAGAGGGAAGCTGTTACGTTGCTGACAGTAATAATCTCCAGCATCTTCAGCTTCAACGCTGCTGATTGTGAGAGTGAAATCAGTCCCAGACCCACTGCCGCTGAACCGGGCTGGGATCCCAGAGGCACGGTTAGTAGAATCGTAGATAAGAAGCTTAGGAGCTTGTCCCGATTTCTGTTGGAACCAGCCTAAGTAGTTGCTAATGCTGGTACCGGCTTTGCAGTTGATGGTGACTCGCTCTCCAGGGGACACTGACAGGGATTCTGGAGTCTGAGTCAGAACAATTTGGCCATAGGAGTCTAGATATGGAGAGAGAATACATGCAGTCATGGCACATTATTAAAAGTAATTAAAGCTGGATATTTAAATGAATTTTTAATTTAAGAATTTATTTAACATTAGTTTGCAAAATAAGTACTGCAGTATTGTTGTAAACCTAGCTAGTATTTTATTGCCTATGAAGTCTGTTCCCTCTTGATATAGTGCTCACCCTGAATCCAAAGCACTAGTATCCAGAGAAGCTGGGCCTGCGAGAGCATCTTGCCAGGTCTCCGTGGGGAATGCTGAACAGCTCACCATACAGTGCAAATGGGACCAGTTATAAATACTCAACAGCCCAACTAGGCGATGCCCCCCCGAGTGACTATGCAAATAATCAGCTGATATAAATTTACTGCATTTTAGTTGCAAGGCATTTCCTCTTGTTCTTGTGCAGTGTTGGTCTCTGTAACCTGGTGACAGTGACGTATGAGGTCAAGTTGCAACACGGATGGTTTTATGAATGGAATAACAGAACGTGATCTGTGGAGAGGGCACCAGGGTTGTTGTTTGCGGCCTTGGGTATCTAAGCAGGTAAAATCTCCCAGGTCTTTTAACAGCAGTTTTCAGAGCCTTTATCTCAATTTACCTTTCAGTTACTCTCCTCCCCGTCCATGAAAATATTCATGGATTCTCCCCATTGCCCTTGTCCAAGCAGCTAGTTGGGCTGATGACCTATCCAAATTCTTATGACTCTAAGGACCTTCCTTTGGGACAGATTGTTGCTGGTGCCTCCATGGGTGTGCAAGGATGGGGGTGTGCTAGGAGGCCCCCTGTAGGGCTGGATACAGTTGCAGTCCTTGACCCACACAAACCCAAGGGATGTCTGGAGCTAGCACTGCTAACCTCCGCAGAAGTGACTGTGAGTCATGATCTCCAACCCCTGCACGAGACATAGAGATGGCCAGCTCTGGAAGGGAGTGTGATGTTATCTGATTAAAATATGACCATATAGATCATTGTTGCAACCGCTGTTATATATAACAAATCTTGTATAAAACGTGGCATATAAGATGTCTATGGAAAGGTTATGATTTGCTGATTATGATTATGCTATTTGTATGTATGTATCATTTTTGTATTTGAAGTTATGAGTATTGGCTCTATACCTGGATTTCAAATGTTTGCTCCTGAGGTAACGCCCACAAGGTAGTAAACCAGCACATCTTGAAGGGAGTATTCATATTAAGTAGCTCATCGAGTGACACTTAATTCACAATGAACCATGGGAAACGCCCATCTACACTGAGTGGACATTCCATCTAAAGGATAGATAATGGCTTCCTGCAATGGCTAAGCGCAATCGGGCATGCACAGGTGACTTGCCCATGTGACTCCAAACTTGTCATCTGTAATTTTCCACTAGCTTTTCCACTAGCTGTGCTGAGGACTTTGCTTGAAACAATGGGTTTCCCTCCACATGGCAGAAGCTATAAAAGGCCCTGGAAACCCCTCCATTTTGCCTCTATCCTGCTCCAGCCTCTTTCCTGCTCAAGCTTCTGGACTATAAATTTATGCTAATGGAAGCATTCTAGCCAATGGACTGAGGACCTTCCAGTCATTTGGAAGCAAACAGAGACTTGACTTAAGCCAGCAGTTTATTCCATCCCTGGTATAAGCCTGAACCAAGAACATTGCATTTACTGTATATATTTGATTCCTTTAACCAATTTTAACTCTCATCTTTCTTTCTTTCTTTCTTTCTCCTTCTCTTTCCTTTTTATAAATAAACCTTTAGATTTTAGATACTAAAGGATTGGCAACAGCGTAATATTTGGGTAAGATCTAAGTTGTATATTGACTTGGGTATGTGGCTGGTCCTTTGGGATCAGAAGAACCTGTTATTTGATGAAATTGGTTTTAAAGAACAACTCATCTTAAAATCTAATGTTTTGAGTGGTGATATAAGGACAGGAATATCTAAGGAAACTGCTTTTGTGACTACTTCTTAGCCAGTGTGGTGAAACAGAAGTTTACTTTTGTTGCTGGTTTGGTATATCTCATGGGAGGTTAACCTCCATTTTGGAGGTATATCTGCCCTATTTCTCAGCTGTTTGTCCTGAATTTGGTATTCTCAGTGGTGTCCCACAAGGCCAGGTTACAGGGAGTGTGTGTGCATTGTTGTTATGTTTATTATTGTATTACAGACAGTGGCATCCCCTGGTTCCAATGAAGGTCAGGTCCCTGTTGTGCTCGGTGCTGTACAACCAGAAAGGAAAACACAGTCCCTGCCCTGAGGAGTTTACACACTAAGGATTGATCCTGCCAACCCCTGCAGACATATGTAACTTCACTGATGTGAGCAGTTCCATGGACATCAATGGGAGAAGTCCTGTGAATGATGTGATGCATGTGGGAAGGGTTTGCAGGTCTAGGTCTAATTGATGATCAAATGAAACAAGTGGAAATTAATATAGGAGAGTAGTAGGAGAGAGAAGCCAAAGATAACAGTGAAAAGATCAAGTATCAGAGGGGTAGCCGTGTTAGTCTGGATCTGTAAAAGCAGCAAAGAGTTCTGTGCTGTGGCACCTTATAGACTAACAGATGTATTGGAGCATGAGCTTTTGCGAGTGAATACCCACTTCTTCGGATGCAAAGTGAAAAGATCATGCAGTTACACAGGCCAGCAAGCACAGCAAACTCTGCATAGGACAGGGAGGGTTTTGCATTGGCCTGTGTCACTGGGAGAGGCCAGTCATTGTACAGCTCTGCAGTGATATTCTCCAGCATCATCAGCTTCCACACTGCTGACAGTGAGAGTGTAGTCAGCGTGTCCATTGTCACCACCACTGCCACTGAAGGAGCCTGGGAGCCTAGAGGCCAGGCTAACAGGGTTATCAATGAGAAGTTCAGAGCTTGTCCTGGTTGCTTGATACCAAGCTACGTTGTCGCTAGTGCTCACCCTGGCTTTGCAGTTGCTAGTGGCTGTGTCTCCTGGAAACACTGACAGAGATTCTGTTGAATCAGCACTTTCTGCCAATTGGAATCTGGATATAGAAAAAAGAGAGGCAGAATAGGATGGGGTAAGCAGGATGATGGCATCATAATTCTTCAAAGATTTACACAATTTAAGTTTCAGTTGAAGAGTGGAAATTAACTTACAATACAATAGAATTAATACATGAGTGCAACAATTCTTACATTTGTATTATTTCTTCCCTTGAAGCCAGAAATCAAATAGCATCCAGGGAAGAAGAGTCTGCGAGATCATCTTGCTTGTCTGTGATTGGCAGTGCTGGTCAGTGAGCACACAGTGGAAATCCACACATTTGTAAATGCTCAGAAAGGGGAAAGTCACTTGTGTGAATATACAAAAGTGTCAAAACCTGGAAGTCACCAGGATTATAGCCCCAGGAAAGCTGTTGTGAAATCTTTGGCTTGTCTGTTTCATGCAGCGGTTACATGAAAGAACTATTCATAGGTACTCACTGTTTTAGTCTTCAGGTGCCCAGACCGAGGTTTACATGGCATAAGGTGGTTACAGTGGTAGATTTATTCTTTAACAAGGAAACTCTTCAATGGGTAGCAGAGCATGTATTTCATTGGGACTGCTCATGTCAGTAAGGGCTCAGCTGAGCGGATAAAGGACTCCCAGTCTGGCCTTATAGATGTTTTTAAAATTTGTGCTCAGGGAAGCCCAGTCACTCATTTGTTCTCCTTCCTCTTTAGTCAGCTTGTACCAATGAATCCTTCGGAGTCCAACTGGCCTGTTTGGCTTGAAAGCTACAGCTCTGCAATGTTGTGTCATAATACTGCCACCTGCTGGGCAATGGCAGAGTTGTCCACA
Source organism: Trachemys scripta elegans (assembly GCF_013100865.1). Taxonomy (NCBI): domain Eukaryota; kingdom Metazoa; phylum Chordata; order Testudines; family Emydidae; genus Trachemys; species Trachemys scripta. Next base: position 127,269,525 of record NC_048302.1, read on the forward strand.
GAATTTAGTCCGAGAACACCATGCCAAAGCAGATGTCGTAGCGCTCCCCAGGCAGTGTGGTGCTACACGGCCTGATGCTTCTTTCCCTTCTCATATCTGTGTCTTCATTTAGCCCCCCACTCACATGTTTCAAGCTGTGATTTATGTTGTGGAGCCAGTTTTCAAACATGAGGCCTTTCAGACTATGGCAGTACGGCCAGGCCAGGCAATATTTACACCACGGCCAGAGTTCAGGGTGGGGCAGCATTTGTATCCTCTGTGTGATCACCATAACCCTGAGGTATTATCTCATCCTACACCAGGAGACCCGTGTAGTGTACAGATAGTACATGGGCCCTTATTAAGGAAGGACAGGCTTGTTATTAAGTTACTAGACTGGTGTTAAGAGATCTGGGTTCAGTTCCTGGCTCTGCCATAGTCTCCCTGTGTGACCCTGGACGAGTCACTTAATTTCGCTGTGTCTCAGTTCCTCATCTGTTACCTGGTGAACCCCGGCCACCCAGTAAATAGTTTGCTACTTTAAGAGTAAAGACCATCTTACAGCTCTCCCCACGTGCTCCTGATGAGGTCCCCCAGTAGTGCAACATCAGTGCACAGTAGAGTTGAGGAAGCAGCACCCTGGAGTGTTTCAAGCACTGTTGCTCATGCTGGCATGAGGCCATGAAATCTTTCAGGAGCACAGACCAGGACTCAGGGACTGGTCTCTCCCTGCCTCTTTCACACAGCACTGGACTCACTAACAGGGCCAGGTTTATCAGGGCACTTTGTCTGCTTTGATTATGCAAACTGGCTGGTTGCTCTGCCTGCTAGGAGATACAAGTAAATGCCCTCTGATATCAAGACTGCCGCGCTTTCTAGATAATATGTTGTTGCTCAAAGAGAAGTTCTGGGCTTGATGCAGAATGTATCGGCTAGCTTCTATAGCCAATATTATTCAGGAGGTCAGACTAGATGATCATGATAGTCCCTTCTGGCCTTAAAAACCTATGAACCTAAGTAAAATAAAATGAAGAAGTAAGGTTGATATTACATATCTGCATATCATTACTAATGTTGTTTAGTGGCACGGTCTGTGGGTTTGTTTTAGTGTTCATGTATGAAATTTACACACACCTCAGACAAAAACTACATTTAGAGTTAAGATTGTCAGTACTAATCATTAATAAACTTGTTGTACTTAACCCAGACCCAAGCATGTAAAACCAAGGAAATTCAGAATTAAGGTTTACATTTTGTTAAAAAAAATCCAAACACTCTAAGGTAAGAAAAGTACTGTTAAGGCATCCAAACCACTGTAACTATGCCGGGGGGGGGGGGCAGGGGGAGGGATCTTAAAAACTCCAATGTGTCTTTAAAAATCTTTCTAATTTAATCTGGGATCCTCAAACACTCAAGTGCTTTAATCACAATCAAATCTTAATTTCAGTGCATCATTACAGTGCAGAGTTAGGTTGTTTTGCTGCCCTTATTTGTGTATTTCCATACCATAACATGTTTAAATTTCTTTTAAATTTATCTCTGATTTTTCTAGGTTTAAAATGCTTGTTTTTGGTACAAGTACAATTCCCCTGTAATGTGTTTTACCCTAAATCACGAACACGTACTTGCAGCCAGAACTCCATCTTAATGTAGTTTCTGTCTGGGAGTGTACAAGCGACATTTATATTGCAGAGGAGAATATTATTGCACAGTATAGACAGAGGATGTGTGTCCTGGATCCCCAACACAAGGGTTCTTTGTGTGTGTGTGTGAGGGGGGTTATGCCTGTTCTGGGTCAAAACTTCTACAATTCTTAATCTTGTTGGGTCAGGATGGAAAAAAGTTCCCCCTTTGGACTATAGACACATGCCCCACTTGTACGGGTGGGTTGTCAGGGCCAGTGTAGCAGGATCCCAACATCTATCAAGGACACAACCACCCTTAGCTTCTTGAGAGTGAGGCAGGGCACTGGACATTGTTGTTCCAGACATGCCCAGTGCAGCCAGCCCACGTGCTCTAGCTGCTTAGCCACAAAGCTTCTATTTGCTTTCGGAAACCAGCAACATTTGGCCCCTTGCCTAATAGGCTAATAAGGGCGCTTCACTCTGGAGTGCAAGACACCAATGGATTTTACATCAGCCATGTACATAGACCTACTGAACGCTTAGGAAAGGGATCAAACAGGGAACCAACCGTTCACAGTAAATCAGCCTGCAAGGGGATGTTTTGTCTTGTTCCCAGAAACTACTGGCAGCTTCCAAGATGGAATCATAGAACTGGAAGGGACCTCGAGAGGTCCAGTCCCCTGCACACAAGGCAGGACTAAGTATTATCTCGACCATCTCTGACAGTTAGGAAGTTTTTTCTAATGTCCAACCTAAACCGCCCTTGTTGCAATTTAAACCCATTGCGTTTTGTCCTATCCTCAGAGGTTAAGAAGAACAATTTTTCTCCCTCCTCCTTGTAACAACAGTTTATGTACTTGAAAACTGGTATCATGTCCACTCTCAATCTTCTCTTCTCCAGACTAAACAAACCCAATTTTTTCAATCTTTCCTCATAGGTGGCCCACATCCAGGGCCGGCTCCAGGCACCAGTTTGCCAAGCAGGTGCTTGGGGCAGCCTCTCTGGAGAGGGGCGGCACATCCAGCTATTTCGCAGCAATTCGGCGGACAGTCCTTCACTCCAGCTCGGAGCAAAGGCCCTCCCGCTGAATTGCCGCCGCAGATCGTGATCGCGATTGTGGCTTTATTTATTTTATTTTATTTTTTGCCGCTTGGGGCGGCAAAAACCCTGGAGCCGGCCCTGTCCACATCAGATCAGCTTAGTTTGTTCCTGGGAATGCATGTGAATCCTGGGAATGTGTTGGTATCTGAGGCTGTGTATTAATGGTTCAACGTACATTAATGTGGTGTAGGTTTGGTTGTATTTGATCTGTGCTGCATAAATAAGTAAATATTACCTTTACTATTTCCCATGCTCTACGATTTTGTACGAAAACAACCTTAACTTCCAGCTAATTAATTTTTTTCTGGATCTGTATAATAATTCCCAATCAAAAATTACAGCAAGATTGTCAGTTCTTTGTGGTAGGGACCATTTTTTTCTGTGTTTGTACAGGTCCTAGCACAAAGGGGTCCAGGTCCATGTCTGTGGGTGCTCCTATGTAAGATGGTAATACAATAAATAAATTAAAACAAATAAGATTGCACTAAGCCTGAGAGTACATTTTAGTAATTTAAGATAAAATCCATTACAGGAATGTTGTCATTAGCTGAACACCAAGCATCACAAACCCGCGAAATTGAACGGGAAGGTTAGATTTCTAAAAACGATGGAACTAATTGGAAATACAATTGTGAGATTTCACCAGTGACGCTCAGCTTTTGCTGTAACAAACTTCACAGCATAGCTAACATCTTGGAATAGCAATACAGTGTTCGAGTTTGAAATTATTCAAGTGGATGGGGGGAGTGATCCTCCTCTTTTTCTTGTAGCAGAACATTTGAAAATATGACCATTGTTCTAGTTGTGTGGATTAGTGTCTATTACTCTGTACGCTTCATAGAGCAGGGAGGTTTTTGTATTGGTCTGTATCACTGTGTGAGAGGGGTGGTATAATGCTGCTGACAGTAATAATCTCCAGCATCTCCAGCTTCAACCCTGCTGATTGTGAATGTGAAATCAGTGCCAGACCCAGTGCCACTGAACCGGTCTGGGATGCCCGTGGGACGGCTGCTGGCGTCATAGATAAGAAGCTTGGGAGCCTGTCCAGGTTTCTGTTGGTACCAAGCGATGTAGTTGCTAATGCTTGTGCTGGCTTTGCATTTGATAGTGACGGTCTCTCCCACAGACACTGAGAGAGATTCTGGAGTCTGAGTCATGACAATCTGCCCACTGGAACCTGGAGAGAGAGAATCAAAATTGGCAGTTTGGTAAATTGGAAAATGACATTAACATTGTTCAAAGCTTTACATTGAAACACCTGTAAAGTGAACAGGAAAAGTGAACTAGAAAATATACATGGGACTGTATTTAAATAAATAACCCATGGCCGTTTTTCCTTATACTTTGTCTCATTCCTTATTAACCGTTTTAACACTTCCCTGTTTCTTACCCTGAATCCAGAAAAGCAGCAGCCAGAGAAGGGGAGTCTTTGAGCTCATCTTGCTTCTGTGGGGTTGGAAATGCTCCTCAGTGAAGCATGTAGTGGAAATGGAACCATTTATGTGTTCAGCAGCTGAGTGAGGGACCATCAGCCATGTGTGAATATGCAAAGAGAGCTTAATTATGCAAATGACCAGATGTTAATGCCAGGGAGGAGCTTTGAAATATCTGACCTGATGGTGTCAGTGTAGCGTAGCTGTTACTGGATGTCATAACGCTAATACAGTTGCATGATCCAGATGGTAAAGCAGCCGGAGTTACCTTTACAGGACACAGGCAGTAGCAACAGCCATCGGATTAACGATGAGTAACCAAGCCAGTTGCACCTTTAAACACACGTAAGAAAAGCTAAAGTCATTCAGTCATTTCTTGTGTGGGGTTTAAATCCTGCTGACCTTTCCAGTCATTTATTTTCAAATACTTTTTCACTGTACTCGTACAGCCAGGTTTCCAAGGAAGCAACAGTGCCTGTAGCTGCATGATCCTCTGCACCAGTGGCGGTAGCTGTTCACACCCCTAGGACAATGGCTGTTCTCAAAGGCTTTGTGGGCGCGCAGAAGCCAGTTGGGTGAGCTCTTCCCAGACCTCATGTCAAGGTCTGAGCATGCTCAGATTGGGATGCATGCGCAGCACAGAGAGGTTGACAAGTGGCATCAGTGCGCCAGGCTCTTACGCTGCCTCCTGTGTCTGTGCCCTACACCCACTACCTCCATGCCACGGTAGGTGCCAGAGCCTGAGAGCTACGGGGGTGTTGTGTGAGCAGAGCAGGGGAGTCTCCAGCCCTCCCTCCATTGCTGTTCTCTGGCAAAGCCCCTTGGGATGCACGTGTGGAGCTGTGGGTGGGACTGAGCCACTTGTTGGAATGAACCATTGTAGGGGCTACTCTAGCACAGCAGTAGGTGCCCGGATCCTGGGCTATAACACACCAGATTCCTCTCCTGAGTCCCGTACACTGAACCCGCCGGGGTCTCCAGAGAGGGCAGTTTTCAATAACGATGCATCACTGGGGCTGAACAGGCAGGGACCAGTGCCCCACCCCCAGCTGTCACTTTGACTTACCCCCATTAACCCAGCTGGTCGTCACTCCGGTGTGCCCATTGCTGCTCCTCACACTAGAGTAATCAGTGCCGGCTGGGCCATGGCACAGGCAGAGGGATGCAGCATATTGGCTGAGTCTAGGGGTGTCCTGTCAGTGGGGAGCTGGCCCCTGAAGGGGTTGGGAACTAGCCTAGATCTGACAGACTCCACAAGGGGGTATGGGGCAGCTCAAGTTCACCTGGGTGTAGTTGACTCACTGAGTAACTGTGAGGCAGTTAGTTAGGCAAGGAAGCAGCAGGAGAAAGCCCTGAGAATAAAGGCAGAAGGATTGCAGGGAGAGGCTCCCTCCGGCAGGCTGGGGAGAAGCTCCAGAGAGGGCAACACTCTGAAAAGGGAGGAGGAGGGCCAGGGCATGGGGTATTATCTCTAGAGATAAGAAGTAGCTCAGGAAACAGCAAGCAACTGAGAGATTGGCTCTGCCTGTTCCACACAAGGCCCTGAGATGGAGCCCAGTGGAGAGGACGGGCCTAGGTTCCCCTACCTACCCCAGCCAGGAACATTTAGAGAAGCAGCTCCTAAGCCCAGGAGAACTAGGGCTGGTTAGACACCTGCTAGTGCCATCATGCCACAGAATATCAACCTCCTTGTTCTCCTGATGGGGCACAGAGAGTATCGAGGACCTGGCCCGAAGGATTTGGGACTTGAGTTTGGTGTGGTGGCATAAGGGAGGGACAAAGCCAGGTTAGTGTAGCTCCCCCTCCTGCTGCAAGGGGATGCTAACAGATGAAGACCCCACATTAAATGTTCCTAATAGTTCAGTACTCAGTCTGAGGATATACACACCCTATGCCATTCTGGAACTGGGGGTGAGCACCCCTCTTTATGGCTACTCCAATGCCCTGCCCATTGGAGGGGGGGACACCTTGCATCTACCCAGTCACTCCGAACATCCTGTGTGTGTCTGTTACCTGCTTGTGCCTCAGGGTTCATGTGCCTTTGGGGATTTGCTCCCACAGCAGCCTTTGAGAATCTGGATCACAAAGTCTTACCATACTCTACAAGCAACCAGGTGCCTGATCTTAACACAACCGTTTCAAAATCCCCAGGTTTCTGAGACCTTCTCAATGGGTGTCATTGAGGATCTATGGAAATGAAAGGAAACCCTGAAGCCATATTGGAAATGTATTTATAAGGGAAGTGCTGGATAACATTTTTCTGATGCGATAGTTTTCGTTTGGAAAATGCTGAATGGAGGAAAACGAAACTTTCCCTGGAAACGTTTCAGTTGTTGAAATTTTCAACAGAAAATTATCAAAATGCTTTGTTCCGATAGGATTGAAGCATTTCCTTTGATAGGGTTGAAATGTTATGTTTGGATTTTATCATTGTGACTTTTATATTATCCCCTACAATTGGAGTCAATAAAATTTGAAAACCATGTTTCAAACTTATCAAAATAAAAAGGCATTTTTATTTTTCCAAAAGAAAACTTTGGAATTTTTATTTCACAGGAAACTTTTGACATTTCAAACAAAATGGGAATTCTGATTTCAGACAAGCTCTGTAAAATAGAATGAAGTCTGTTTATTATAAGAAGAAGCCATTCTATTGTGAAAGGTAGATAGGTGTATCAGCTGTTTGGAACGATGTGTACTGAAACACAGATAAGTATCTGTGGTGCGCTGGGATAAAGTGAGGATAAAGCAGGAAAAATATGTAGAGACCCTCAGGTGTCTGTACATACAAGTGTCTATATGATTATATAAAGTCTTTGAGTCTTTTGGGGTTCTCCTTTTTACTATGTGTTTAGATATAGAATAAGTGACCCTCTTCCTTCACGTTTGATAGAACATTTGAAAACCTCAGAGTTGTATCTGCATCAAACGGTAACAGAAATGCACACTGCAGAGAGCAGAGAGGTTTTTGTATTGGTCTGTATCACTGTGAGAGGGTAGCTGTTATCCTGCTGGCAGTAATAATCTCCAGCATCTTCAGCTTCTACATTGCTGATTGTGAATGTGAAATCAGTGCCAGACCCACTGCCGCTGAACCGGGCTGGGACCCCCGACTGGAGGTTGCTAGCGCCGTAGATAAGAAGTTTGGGAGCTTGTCCAGGTTTCTGTTGGTACCAGTGTACTCTACTGCCAACGCTCGTACTGGCTTTGCAGTTGATAGAGACTCTCCCTCCCACTGGCACTGCCAGAGATTCCGGGGACTGAGTCATCACAGTTTGCCCAGAGGTGTCTGAATAAAGAGAGAAGATGGGTAGGGAATGAACAATGATACAATGCTGGATATGTTGAGTACACAGTTTGAATTTGCCAATGGAAATTTAAGCTAAAATACAACACATCAAATATTTAAATACAAATCAAAGAAATGCAAGTGGCAACATTTTTTTATGTTCAGTCACATGGATTATTAGGTTTTCAAATTCTTTATTTTTTAAAATTTCTTACCCTGAATCCAGAGAACCAGCAGCCAGAGAAGGGGCGTGTGTGAGATCATCTTGCCAGACTGTGTTGGAAAAGCTTGTTCATAAACCTGGAGCAGAAATTGAAACATTTATGTGAGCTCAGTGAGGAAACTTCACCCGTATGCAAAATGCATGTAAATTTACTGCACATTGGTTTTAGCACAGAGTTGTGAAATTTCCTGTTGCTGTTAGATGTTAGAATGAGATAGTTTTTTTCAAGGATTCAAGGGCTAATATACTCAGACCTCTCTGCAGATTTCACATGTACAATCTCCTATGGCCACCTGACATGGGATGACTTGCCATGCACAAGGGCTGGCTGGAGTGTGGCAGTAAGAGAGCAGGTCAACAATGGGGTCTGTGAGGCAGGTGCTTGTGCCCCCACTCTGTGGTGGCTCCCTCACCTATTATAACAAAGCATCTCTTTAAACCAGGGGTCAGCAACCTTTCAGAAGTCAAAGATCTACGCATCATCAAAGATCTACAACCTATCCTGAAAGATGATCCCTCACTCTCACAGATCTTGGGAGACAGGCTTGTCCTCACTCATAGACAACCCCCGAACCTCAAGCAAATACTCATCAGCAACCACACATCACTGAACAAAAACACTGACCCAGGAACGTATCCTTGCAACAAAGCCCGATGCCAACTCTGTCCACATATCTATTCAAGTGACATCATCATAGGACCTAATCACATCAGCCACACCACCAGGGGCTCGTTCACCTGCACATCTACCAATGTGATATATGCCATCATGTGCCAGCAATGCCCCTCTGCCATGTACATTGGCCAAACCAGACAGTCTCTACGCAAAAGAATTAATGGGCACAAATCTGACATCAGGAATCATAACATTCAAAAACCAGTAGGAGAACACTTTTAACCTGTCTGGTCATTCAATGACAGACCTGCGGGTGGCAATTTTGCAACAGAAAAGCTTCAAAAACAGTCTCGAACGAGAGACTGCTGAGTTGGAATTGATATGCAAACTAGATACAATCAACTTAGGTTTGAATAGAGACTGGGAATGGCTGAGCCATTACAAACATTGAATCTATCTCCCCATGTAAGTATTCTCACACTTCTTATCAACCTGTCTGTACTGGGCTATCTTGATTATTACTTCAAAAGTTATTTTTTCTCTTACTTAATTGGCCTTTCAGAGTTGGTAAGACAACAATTCATGCTCTCTGTATGTATATATATATCTCCTCAATATATGTTCCAGTCTATGCATCCGAAGAAGTCGGCTGTAGCCCACGAAAGCTTATGCTCAAATAAATTTGTTAGTCAAGAAGGTGCCACAAGTACTCCTGTTCTTTCAGAAGTGGTGCGCCAAGTCTTCATTTATTCACTCCAATTTAAGGTTTCGCGTGCCAGTAATACATTTTAACCTTTTTAGAACGTCTCTTTCTAGAAGTCTACAATATATAACTAAACTACTGTTGTATGTAAAGTAAATAAGGTTTTTAAAATGTTTACGAAGCTTCATTTAAAGCTGTTGTCCTGTAAGATGGTACATTCACTCTTGAAACTGCCATGTTGGGCAAAGAGAGCTCTGTTTTTCTCAGAATATTATTATTGTCTGTTTGGTACGAAGGGGTGTGTGTGTCTGCAGCTGTTCTGAGTATTTTCAATTATAAGAAAATCCTTACTGAGCATGAGTTGATGCAGCGGCTGAGATCTAGCCAGGTGTTAAAGTAACTTAAAGGACTTACTGGTACGCCGGAGTCCTGAGCAGGGGGGTGTGATCCTCAACCGGAAAGGAGTGGGGCCTCAACCGGAAGAGGCGGGGCCTTTAAATCCCTGGGCCGGCCTGGGAAAGCTGCCCCCTGTCGGTACGGTCGGCTGTGTACTGGTTCTTGCCAGTACACTGTACCAGACCATAACGGCTTACTTTCACCTCTGGATCTAGCTCTCTGATTTTTAGCAGGCAATCGTCACTGATTATTTAAAGGGAAAGTTACACACATGACACAACGGAAGTCCCGTCTATTCAGTAAGGGATCAAAGTTTTTGCTGGTAATTGTGTGAGTACTTTTTTGTCAGTTAGTTAAAAAGGGTTATTCACAACCAGAATGTTATTGACCGGGGGTGGGGAGTGAGCAGTGGCTGACCTACACTGGCCCATTATTGACCTCAGACTTTCACCAGCAGAAGAAAGAACCTTGGGGAAGATCCATTCAGCTTTGACAGACACCAAACAACTTCTCTTTCTCTCTCTGGATCTGTAAAAAAAGGGACACTATTAAGGGCCCAAAAGCAAGCTATTCCGCTGGTTAGGAAAGATAGAAAATGTGGCAAAAGACCACCTTGGCTTAACCACGAGATCTTGCATGATCTAAAAAATAAAAAGGAGTCATATAAAAAATGGAAACTAGGACAGATTACAAAGGATGAATATAGGCAAACAACACAGGAATGCAGGGGCAAGATTAGAAAGGCAAAGGCACAAAATGAGCTCAAACTAGCTACGGGAATAAAAGGAAACAAGAAGACTTTTTATCAATACATTAGAAGCAAGAGGAAGACCAAAGACAGGGTAGGCCCACTGCTTAGTGAAGAGGGAGAAACAGTAACAGGAAACTTGGAAATGGCAGAGATGCTTAATGACTTCTTTGTTTCGGTCTTCACCGAGAAGTCTGAAGGAATGCCTAACATAGTGAATACTAATGGGAAGGGGGTAGGTTTAGCGGATAAAATAAAAAAAGAACAAGTTAAACATCACTTAGAAAAGTTAGATGCCTGCAAGTCACCCGGGCCTGATGAAATGCATCCTAGAATACTCAAGGAGCTAATAGAGGAGGTATCTGAGCCTCTAGCTATTATCTTTGGAAAGTCATGGGAGACGGGAGAGATTCCAGAAGACTGGAAAAGGGCAAATATAGTGCCCATCTATAAAAAGGGAAATAAAAACAACCCAGGTAACTACAGACCAGTTAGTTTAACTTCTGTGCCAGGGAAGATAATGGAGCAAGTAATTAAGGAAATCATCTGCAAACACTTGGAAGGTGGTAAGGTGATAGGGAACAGCCAGCATGGATTTGTGAAGAACAAATCATGTCAAACCAATCTGATAGCTTTCTTTGATAGGATAACGAGCCTTGTGGATAAGGGTGAAGCGGTGGATGTGGTATACCTAGACTTTAGTAAGGCATTTGATACGGTCTCGCATGATATTCTTATCGATAAACTAGGCAAATACAAATTAGATGGGGCTACTATAAGGTGGGTGCATAACTGGCTGGATAACCGTACTCAGAGAGTTGTTATTAATGGTTCCCAATCCTGCTGGAAAGGCGTAACGAGTGGGGTACCGCAGGGGTCTGTTTTGGGACCGGCTCTGTTCAATATCTTCATCAACGACTTAGATATTGGCATAGAAAGTACGCTTATTAAGTTTGCGGATGATACCAAACTGGGAGGGATTGCAACTACTTTGGAGGACAGGGTCATAATTCAAAATGATCTGGACAAATTGGAGAAATGGTCTGAGTTAAACAGGATGAAGTTTAACAAAGACAAATGCAAAGTGCTCCACTTAGGAAGGAAAAATCAATTTCACACATACAGAATGGGAAAAGACTGTCTAGGAAGGAGTACGGCAGAAAGGGATCTAGGGGTTATAGTGGACCACAAGCTAAATATGAGTCAACAGTGTGATGCTGTTGCAAAAAAAGCAAACATGATTCTGGGATGCATTAACAGGTGTGTTGTGAGCAAGACACGAGAAGTCATTCTTCCGCTCTACTCTGCTCTGGTTAGGCCTCAGCTGGAGTATTGTGTCCAGTTCTGGGCGCCGCATTTTAAAAAAGATGTGGAGAAATTGGAAAGGGTCCAAAGAAGAGCAACAAGAATGATTAAAGGTCTTGAGAACATGACCTATGAAGGAAGGCTGAAAGAATTGGGTTTGTTTAGTTTGGAAAAGAGAAGACTGAGAGGGGACATGATAGCAGTTTTCAGGTATCTAAAAGGGTGTCATAAGGAGGAGGGAGAGAACTTGTTCACCTTAGCCTCTAAGGATAGAACCAGAAACAATGGGTTTAAACTGCAGCAAGGGAGGTCTAGATTGGACATTAGGAAAAAGTTCCTAACTGTCAGGGTGGTTAAACACTGGAACAAATTGCCTAGGGAGGTTGTGGAATCTCCGTCTCTGGAGATATTTAAGAGTAGGTTAGATAAATGTCTATCAGGGATGGTCTAGACAGTATTTGGTCCTGCCATGC
>NC_048302.1:127290988-127350804 GCF_013100865.1 Trachemys scripta elegans
CCCCGACTGGAGGTTGCTAGCCGCGTAGATAAGAATTTTGGGAGCTTGTCCAGGTTTCTGTTGGTACCAGTTTATTTTACTGCCAATGCTTGTACTGGCTTTGCAGTTGATAGAGACTTTCCCTTCCACTGGCACTGACAGTAATTCCGGGGACTGAGTCATCACAATTTGCCCAGAGGAGTCTGGATAAAGAGAGAAGTTGGGTATGGAATGAACAGTGATACAATGCTGGATATGATGAGTATTCAAACACTGAAACACAGTTTGAATTTGCCAGCGGCAGTTTAAACTAAAATACAACACATCAAATATTCAAATAATTCACATCAAATAAATCCAAGTGGCAACATTTTTTATGTTCAGTGATATGAATTATTAGGTTTTCAAATGCTTTATCTTTTAATTTCTTACCCTGAATCCAGAGAACCAGCAGCCAGACAAGGGGCGTGTGTGAGATCATCTTGCCAGACTGTGGTTTGAAAAGCTTGTTCGTAAACCTGGGATGGAAATTGAAACATTTATGTGTGCTCTGTGAGGAAACCTCACCCTTATGCAAAATACATGTAAATTTACTGCACATTAGTTTTGTGAAATTTCCTGCTGCTGTGAGATGTTACAATGAGGTTGTGTATTTCTAAGATTCAAGTGCTAATGTACTCAGAGCTCTCTGCAGATTTCACATGTACAATCTCCTGTGGCCACCTGACATAGCCCCCTGACAGGACTGGCCATGGCACAAGGGTTGGCTGGAGTGTGGCAGTAAGAGAGCAGGTCAACAGTGGGTCCTATGAGCCAGGTGCTTGTGCCTGCACTCTGTGGTAGCTCCCTCACCTATTATATCAAAGCATCTGTTTATACAAAGCTCTGCATTGTAGCATGATGAGCAGAATTGGAGAAAGCGGGTCAGGTTTGAGGGGGAACTGTTTTGGGGTAAGACCATGGGCTCGGGAAACAAGCAGAGGCCAGGCTGCTAAGGGAGAAACTCTAGCACTTCCGCATGTGACACGTGTCTCTGCGTGTTTTTCAAAGTTCTCTTTCCCAAAGCTGTGTCTGCCTGTTGCATCATTTATTGCTGGTGAACATCAATCGTAGGGGATCCTGCTTTGTGTACAGAGACTGAGTTCACCTCACCTCACTGAATAATGCATGCTTTCTAAATGCCTCCCATTCTTCTGCCTACCCACCGTTACCCAGAGATTGTCGTAATATGGCACAAAACTAGCCTATTCTAGCAGAAGTCCTGTCTTTGGCCAGTATGCACCTTCCCAGCTGTTGTCCTGTGAGATGGTATATTCATTCTTGAAACTGCCGCCTGGACAAAGAGAGCTCTGTTTTTCTCAGGATATTATTATTGTCCATTGGGTGTGAACGGGGCTGTGTGTCTGCTGCTGTGCTGAATGTTTTCAGTTATAAGAAAAACCCTACGAAGCATGAGTTGATGCAGAGGCTGGAATCTAGCTCTCTGATTTTTTTATCAGGCAAACGTCACTGATTGTTAAAAGGGAAAGTTATGCGCATGACACAACGAAAGTCCCATCTAACCAGTAAGGGATCAGAATTTTTGCTGGTAATTGTGAGTACTTTTTTGTCAGTGTAACGGAGCCCTCCTGGCTCCTCCACAAAACTCAGTCAGAGACCACTCAACGTACATGCACCAGTGCTCTTTTATTCTTGTGTCAGTTCCCACCACCTGCTATATACACTTTATACACTGTCTTCAGGCCAACACCCTGGGGGACCGCTAGCTTCCCCAGCTAGCAGGGATCTAGAGCCATACGCTCCTTCCCTTCCTGTGCCCCCCTTGGCTTCCTACATGCCAGCTTTATACAGCCGGCTGCCTAATCAAGCCCGCAGGTGCCTATGTTCAGTAATCAGGGCGCGGTCTTCCCTGCCAGCCCCAACTAATTCCCCTTAATTTGAGCAGGCTAACAGGGACCCAACCAGGATCTCCTGGCCAGCACCCTATTACAGCCAGGTAGTTAAAAATGATATTTCACAACCAGAATGTTATTGCCCATGGGCGGGCAGGACAGCTATCCCCAGTGACTGACCTGCATTGGCCCATTATTGACCTCACAGGTTCACCAACAGAAGAGAGAGTGAACCGTGGGGCAGATCCATTCAGCTTTGACGGAGACCAAACACAAGGGAAACAGGAATACGACAATACTAATGTTCTTAGGAAAGAGAGCAAATCAAAATGTCCCAACCCTAAGTGCGTTAGGAGCAGCCTCTTGTCTCACCAGACCCCCATAATGTGACATTAACTCAGAAGGACAGTATTAAACTAACACCATTCTGTTAATGAAATCTCCATTCCAGTTGTGCTGCCTTTCTATTGCCATCTCGTGGCCAATGCCAGAGTTGTCCACAGAATTTAATTCATCAAAAGACTGCCCAAAAACAGCTGTTAGCGTGTTACCCTGGGGAGTGTGATACTGTACAATCTGTTGCATCCCTTGATTGTGAGGCGTGTCTTCCCTCTTAGTTCTCCAGTGTTACATTTCAATATGAAGTTGATACACTGGGGGCCAATTTTCCACCACAGAGCCTTTTAGACCAAACCCCTCATGTTGATGCTCAATTTGTGATTTAGGCCCATGGAAGGGGAATTTCTGCTCCTGTGTGTTGATCTGAGCACTAAGATGTGCAAATTGGGAGTCCCACCAAGGCCCAATTGTTTGACAATGAGGGCTCCTGATTGGGCCAGGACGTGTTGGGAACAATCTGGCCCTAGGCCTTGTACATTCTTTTTGTGTTTGTGTGTGAGGCCCAGTCACAGCTGCATCCCCTCTGAGGGGAAAGAGGAGCTAGTGTTTAAAAGAGCCACAGGGCAGCCTCTCCGAAGAACCCTTCACACTCAGCCTGGCCCAGACTTGTCCCCTTACTTCAACTACAGCAGAGCTGACGGAGTGGGAGGGGTGGGGTGGTGGGAGTCCTACAGGATGCGGGTGGGTCAGTAACTGTAACACATTTGTGAGCCCTGATGGCTGAGACAATTCCATTTCAGCAAAATAGGGTAGGAGGTTTCATGCGTAAAAAGCAGCATGGCACTAAGTCCAGGTGGTTGGCCTGGTATCCCATGTCGGGGATCGTGTGGACTCTCTTGTGGCTCTTACTGAGGAACAGCTGATTCCTGAACAGCCCATAGTTAGATATCAACACAATGATGTGTGCTCATACTTGACATGGTGGCGCTGGCCATGGGGCAAGGATTATTTGGGGGATGTGCAGTATGAGACCAGATCAACAACACATTCCAGGAGTTGGGTGCTTGCTCATTCGCTAAGAGCTGAACTTTAACCAGAAACCACAGCTCAGCCTTAACTATAGCAGAGCTGGTGCTCCACTGTAATCACAGAATCCATTAAACTACAGACTCCATAGTGACATTAGTTTACAGTCCAGCACTTAGTGAATAGAGTCCACCCCCCACCCCGAGTATTTATTGCTTTGCCAGACAGACTGAGAAGCAGGAGGTTGTGTCTGTTTGTTGTTACTCCCTGTTCGGTGGGTTGGGATCTGGATGGGAAATGAGTAGGGTCCGTCTGGTCCAAGTGCAGTGACACCAAGACAGAGCAAGAGTTTATGCAGGGGCTGGGATCAAGCTCTCTCCTTTGAAGCTGAACCCTCCAAGAGATCCCTTATTAGACATGTGCTCAGTGGTGTAACGTCAGAGTCAAACTGGCCTGTTGATTCTCGAATCATTCAGCCAGAAATCGCTAGAAGTAGAAGGAAAATGAAAATAATTGACAATATTCTGACGTGTACTTTAAATGTACTAAAAGTTATGGATTCTGATAATTGTGTGTTCCAGTGCAGACCCCAGCAGATCATTCTCAGTGTTCAGTTTTTCAGTGTTCTTCCTCAAACCTAGAAAAACAAAATCAAGACAAGTTTTCATATGGAATCCTTTTGGACATGCTGAATGATCAGGAGCTCAGAGCCCTGCAGTGAAATCTGAAGTGCACCCTGACCGACTTCTGATCCCTGCTCAGAGCAGTAATGAAATGACACTCGGATGTGGATATGCCAAATGACTGAGCGATGAAAATTATGTCTGAGATGTAGGGCGTAGTCTGAACATTCTGATATTTGTGCAACATCAGAACCCGAGCTTTAGTATATCTGACCTGACGGTGTCAGTGTAGTGTAGCTGTTACTGGATGTCATAACGCTAATACAGTTGCATGATCCAGCTGGTAAAGCAGCCGGAGTTACCTTTACAGGACGCAGGCAGCAACAACAGTCGTCTGATTAATGATGAGTAACCGAGCCAGCTGCACCTTTAAACACAAGTAAGAAAAGCTAAAGTCATTCAGTCATTTCTTGTGTGGGGTTTAAATCCAATCAGCAAAGCCTCCTTCCGGTCATTGATTTTGTAAGACTTTTTCACTGTACTCGTACAGCCAGGCTACCGAAGAAGCAGCAGTGCCTGTAGCTGCATGATTCTCTGCACCAGTGCTGGTAGCTTTTTACACCCCTAGGACAATGGCTGTTCTCAAAGGCTTTGTGGGCGCGCAGAAGCCGGTTGACGTGAGGTCTGGGAAGAGCTCACCCAAGGTCTGAGCATGCTCAGATTGGGATACATGCGCAGCACAGAGAGGTTGACAAGTGGCATCAGTGTGCCAGGCTCTTACGCTGCCTCCTGTGTCTGTGCCCTACACCCACTACCTCCATGCCATGGTAGGTGCCAGAGCCTGAGAGCTACGGGGGTGTTTTGTGAGCAGAGCAGGGGAGTCTCCAGCCCTCCCTCCGTTGCTGTTCTCTGGCAAAGCCCCTTGGGATGCACGTGTGGAGCTGTGGGTGGGACTGAGCCACTTGTTGGAATGAACCATTGTAGGTGCTACTCCAGCACAGCAGTAGGTGCCCTGAACCCGGGCTGTAACACACCAGATTCTTCTCCTGATTCCCATACACTGAACCTGCTGGGGTCTCCAGAGAGGGCAGTTTTTAATAACGATGCTTCAATGGGGCTGCACAGGCAGGGACCAATGCCCCACCCCCAGCTGTCACTTTGACTTACCCCCATTAACCCAGCTGGTCGTCACTCCGGTGTGCCCATTGCTGCTCCTCACACTAGAGTAATCAGTGCCGGCTGGGCCATGGCACAGGCAGAGGGATGCAGCACATTGGCTGAATCTAGAGGTGTCCTGTCAGTGGGGAGCTGGCCCCTGAAGGGGTTGGGGGCCCAGCCTAGATCTCACAGACTCCACATGGAGGTATGGGGCAGCTCAGGTTCACCTGGGTGTAGTTGATTCACGGAGTGACTGGGAGGCAGTTAGTTAGGCAAGGAAGCACCAGGAGAGAGCACTGAGGAGAAAGGCAGAAGGATTGCAGAGAGAGGCTCCCTCCAGCAGGCTGGGGAGAAGCTCCAGAGAGAGCAACACTCTGAAAACGGAGGAGGAGGACCAGGGGTTGGGGAATTATCTCTAGAGATAAGAAGTAGCTCAGGAAACAGCAAGCAACTGAGAGATTGGCTCTGCCTGTTCCACACAAGGCCCTGAGATGGAGCCCAGTGGAGAGGACGGGCCTAGGTTCCCCTACCTACCCCAGCCAGGAACATTTAGAGAAGCAGCTCCTAAACCCAGGAAAAGTAGGGCTGGTTAGTTCCTGCTAGTGCCATCATGCCACAGAATTTCCACCTCCCTTTTCTCCTTACTGGGGACAGAGACTATTAAGGACCTGGGCTGGAGGATTCAGGACTTGACAATGCAGAGTTTGGTGTGGTGGCATAAGGGTGGGACAAAGCCAGGTTGATGTAGCTCCCCCTCCTGCTGCAAGGGGATGCTAACAGATGAAGACCCCACATTACATGTCCCTAATAGTTCTCCCTCCTCCAAGCTCAAACAACCCACTGACCCAGACATCCCCCCTATCATCCTTCCCAGCTGCTGCCTTTTGGGGGGCAGATTTGGCCAGCTAAGAAGCCACTGGAAAGCTGACTTTTTATCAGCTCCTGCTGCTTTGTGCCTGCCAGACCCAGTCTGAGCATATGCACACCCCATGCCATTCTGGAACTGGGGGTGAACACCCCTCTTGGTGGCACTCCAATGCCCTGCCCATTGGTGGGGGACACCCTGCATCTACCCGGTCACTCCAAAAAAATCATGTGTGTGTCTGTTACCTGCTTGTGCCTCAGGGTTCATGTGCATTTGGGGATTTGCTCCCAGAGAAGCCTTTGAGAATCTGGATCACAAAGTCTTACCATACTCTACAAGCAAACACGTGCCTGATCTTAACACAGCCGTTTAAAAAGCCTCAGATTTCTGAGACCTTCTCAATGCGTGTCACTGAGGATCTATGGAAATGAAAGGAAATCCTGAGGCCATATTGGAAATGTATTTATAAGGGAAGTGCTGGATAACATTTTTCTGATGGGAGAGTTTTCATTTGGCAAATGCTGAATGGAGGAAATTGAAACGTTCCTTGAAAACGTTTCAGTTGTCAAAATTTTCAACAGAACATTATCAAAACACTTTGTTCCGATAAGGTTGAAGCATTTCCTTTGATAGGGTTGAAATGTTATGTTTGGATTTTATCATTGTGACTTTTATATTATACCCTACAATTTGAGTCAATAAAGTTTTAAAAAATGTTTCAAACTTATCAAAATAAGAAGGCATTTTGATTTTTCCAAAAGGAAACTTTGGAATTTTTTTTTTAACAGGAAACTTTGACATTTTCTGGTTTCAGACAAGCTCTGTAAAATAGAATGAAGTCTGTTTATTATAAGAAGCCATTCTATTGTGAAAGGTAGATAGGCTTATCAACTGTTTGGCACGATGTGTACTGAAACACAGATAAGTATCTGTGGTGCGCTGGGATAAAGTGAGGATAAAGCAGGAAAAAATTGTAGAGGCCCTCATGTCTCTGTACATACAAGTGTCTATATGATTATATAAACTATTTGAGTCTTTTGGTGTTCTCCTTTTTACTGTTGTTTAGATATAGGATAAGTGACCCTCTTCCTTCACGTTTGACAGAACATTTGAAAACCTCAGAGTTATATCTGCAGAAATCGGAACTGAAAAGCACGCTGCAGAGAACAGGGAGGTTTTTGTATTGGTCTGTAGCACTGTGCGAGGGTAATTGCTATCCTGCTGGCAGTAATAACCTCCAGCATCTTCAGCTTCTACGCTGCTGATTGTGAATGTGAAATCAGTGCCAGACCCACTGCCACTGAACCGAGCTGGGACCCCCGACTGGAGGTTGCTAGCCGCGTAGATAAGAATTTTGGGAGCTTGTCCAGGTTTCTGTTGGTACCAGTTTATTTTACTGCCAATGCTTGTACTGGCTTTGCAGTTGATAGAGACTTTCCCTTCCACTGGCACTGACAGTAATTCTGGGGACTGAGTCATCACAATTTGCCCAGAGGAGTCTGGATAAAGAGAGAAGATGGGTGTGGAATGAACAGTGATACAATGCTGGATATGATGAGTGTTCAAACACTGAAACACAGTTTGAATTTGCCAGTGGCAGTTTAAACTAAAATACAACACATCAAATATTCAAATAATTCACATCAAATAAATCCAAGTGGCAACATTTTTTTATGTTCAGTGATACGGATTATTAGGTTTTCAAATGCTTTATCTTTTAATTTCTTACCCTGAATCCAGAGAACCAGCAGCCAGACAAGGGACGTGTGTGAGATCATCTTGCCAGACTGTGGTTTGAAAAGCTTGTTCGTAAACCTGGAGTGGAAATTGAAACATTTATGTGTGCTCAGTGAGGAAACCTCACCCTTATGCAAAATGCATGTAAATTTACTGCACATTAGTTTTGTGAAATTTCCTGCTGCTTTTAGATGTTAGAATGAGGTTGTTTATTTCTAGGATTCAGGTGCTAATATACTCAGACCTCTCTGCAGATTTCACATGTAGAATTTCCTGTGGCCACCTGACATGGCAGGGCTGGCCATGGCACAAGGGCTGGCTGGAGTGTGGCAATAAGAGAGCAGGTCAACAGTGGGTTCTATGAGCCGGGTGCTTGTGCCTCCACTCTGTGGTGGCTCCCTCACCTATTATATCAAAGCATCTGTTTAAAAAATGCTCTAAATTGTAGCATGATGAGCGGAAACGGAGAAAGTGGGTCAGGTTTGAGGAGGAATTGTTTTTGGTAAGACCAGGGGTTTGAGAAACAAGCAGAGGCCAGGCTGCTAAGGGACAAACTCCAGAGCTGCCTCATGTGACGTGTCTCTGCGTGTTTTTGGAAGTTCTCTTTCCCCCGGTTATGTCTACCTGTTGCATCATTTATTGCTGGTGAACATCAACAGTAGGGGATCCTGCTTTGTGTTCAGAGACTTAGAGTTCACCTCACTTCACTGAATAATGCATGCTTTCTATGTGCCTCCCGTTCTCCTGCATACCCACTGATACCCAAAGATACTGTCGCAATAGAGTACAAAACTATCCTATTCGAGCAGAAGTCCTGTCTTTGGCCAGCATGCACCTTCCCAACTGTTGTCCTGTGAGATGGTATATTCACTTCTGAAACTGCCGCCTGGACAAAGAGAGCTCTGTTTTTCTCAGAATATTATTATTGTCCATTGGGTCTGAACGGGGGTGTGTGTCTGCTGCTGCTGTGCTGAATGTTTTCAGTTATAAGAAAATTCCTACGGCGCATGAGTTGATACAGAGGCTGGGATCTAGCTCTCTGATTTTTGGCAGGCAATCGTCACTGATTGTTAAAAGGGAAAGTTATGCGCATGACACAACGATAGTCCCATCTAATCAGTAAGCGGTCAGAATTTTTGCTGGTAATTGTGAGTACTTTTTTGTCAGGTAGTTAAAAACGATATTTCACAACCAGAATGTTATTGCCCATGCATGGGCAGGATAGCTATCCCCAGTGACTGACCTGCATTGGCCCATTATTGACGACAGACTTTTACCAACAGAAAAGAGAGAGAACCGTGGGGCACATCCATTCAGCTTTGACAGAAACCAAACAGAAGGGGAACAGGAGTCCAACAATACTAATGTTCTTAGGAAAGAGAGTAAATCAAAATGTCCCAACCCTAAGTGCTTCAGGAGCAGTCTTGTTTCACCAGACACCCATAGTGTGACGTTAACTCAGGAGGACAATATTAAACTAACACCATTCTGTTAATTAAATCTCCATTCCAGTAGTGCTGTCTTTCTCTTGCCATCTTGTGGCCAATGCCAGGGTTGTCCACACAATGAAATGAATCTAAAGACTGCCCAAAAGCAGCTGTTAGTGCGTTACCCTGGGAAGTGTGGTACTGTACAGTCTGCTGCATCCCTTGATTGTTAGGTGAGTCTTCCCTCTTAGTTCTCCAGTGGTACATTTCAATATGAAGTTGATACTTTGGAGGCCAGTTTTCCACCACAGAGCTGTGTTAGTCCAAACCCCACATATTGATGCTCTATTTGTGATGTAGGCTCATAGAAGGGGAATTTATGTTCCTGTGTGTTGATCTGAGCACTAAGATGTGCAATTTTGGAGTCCCACTGAAGCCCCATTGTTTGAAAATGGGGGCTCCTGATTGGGCCAGGTGTGTCTGGAACAATCTGGCCCTAGGCCTTGTACATTCTTTTTGTGTTTGTGTGTGAGGCCCAGTCACATCCGCAGCCTGTCTGAGGGGAAAGAGGAGCCAGTGTTTAAAAGAGCCACAGGGCAGCCTCTCCGAAGAACCCTTCACACTCAGCCTGGCCCAGACTTGTCCCCTTACTTCAACTACAGCAGAGAAGATGGAGTCGAAGAGTGGGATGGTGGGAGTCCTCCAGGACTGTGGTGTGTCAGTAACTGTAACACATTTGTGAGTCCTGATGGCTGAGACAATTCCATTTCAGCAAAATAGGGTTGGAGGTTTCATGCGTAAGAAGCAGCATGGAACTAAGTCCAGGTGGTTAGCCTGATTTCCCATGTTGGGGATCTTATTTACTGTCTTATGGCTCATACTGAAGAATGGCTGATTCCTGAACAGCCCATAGTTAGATATCAACACAACAATGTGTGTTCTTACTTGACATGGTGGCGCTGGCCATGGGGCAAGGATTATTTGGGGGATGTGCAGTATGAGACCAGAGCCGACTAAACAGAAAGCACAGCTCAACCTTAACTATAGCAGAGCTGGTGCTCCACTGTAATCAAAGAATCCATTAAACTACAGACTCCATAGTGACATAGTCTACAGTCCAGCACTTAGTGAATAGAGTCTATCCCACTGACTATTTATTGCTTTGCCAGACCAACTGATAAGCAGGAAGTTGTGTCTGTCTGTCTGTTAGTCCCTGTTCTGTGGGTTGGGATCTGGATGGGAAATGAGTAGGGTCCGTCTGGTCCAAGTGCAGTGACACCAAGACAGTGCAAGTGTGTTTCTGCAAGAGCTGGCATCTAGCTCTCTCCTTTGAAGCTGAACCCTCCCAGAGACCCCTTATTAGACATGTGCTCAGTGGTGTAACATCAGAGTCAAACTGGCCTGTTGATTCTCAAATCATCCAGCCTGAAATTGCTAGAAGTAGAAAGAAAATGCAAATAATTGACAATATCCTGACGCGTACTTTAAATGTACTAAAAGTTACGGATACCGATAATTGTGTGTTCCGGTGCAGACCCCAACAGATCATTCTCAGTGTTCACTTTTTCAATGTTCTTCCTCAAATCTAGAAAAATAAGATCAAGAAAAGTTTTGCATATGGAATAATTTTGGCCATGCTGAATGACCAGGAGCTCAGAGCCCTGCAGTGAAATCTGAAGTGCACCCTGACAGACTTATGATCCTTGCTCAGAGCAGTAAGGAAATGACACTTGGGTGTGAATATGGAAAGTGACTGAGTGATGTAAATTATCTCTGAGATGTAGGGTGTAGTTTGAAAATGTTGATATTTATGGATCATCAGAAGCCGGGGGTCTCTGTCACGTGCAGAATTTAATCATGCGCAGCCCAAAGAAAATAAAAATGGACCCCTTCAAATGACACTGAAATCATGTTAGGTCTTCACATCTGTCACACTGCTCCTTTCTACAGCACCCACATTCCTGCGTAGTTACTTCTGTGATGCATCCTTGAGTCTAGGAAGGAAAATAAAAATGTGACCGAGCACATTGAAATTCATGACTGACATGAGCCAAGCTTTTGAAATCTCCATCGTAGCCCAAACTTTATAATATGATAGACATCAGAGGTAAAGACCTCTGCAGAGTTATCTTCCACTCTCGTGTTAAACTTCTCAGCTGACAGCGCTGTCTTAGGGTAAATGCCCTTATACAGAAATAATGGACACAGACATTGAGCGGATCGTGCTGCTGTAAATAAAGGGAGCTCCATTAAAGTGAGTGGCGCTGTCTTGATCTACACCAGCTGAGGATGTGACCCATTGAAACAAGAATTTTGGCCCTTTTTAATTTTTTTTAAATAATATGATTAGGTCCCCGCTTTGTGGAATGAATCACAAACGCAGCTGTGGAAAATGTTTTTTTTTTTTACAGCTGCTTCTGCTGTTTTGGGCTGGCTTGCTCAGTGTGGAGATGGGCTGTAATTTCTTTAGTGGGGTTTACAAGAAAAGTCAGAAGAAATCTTTTATATGTGGGGTATTATTACAGTTAGACATCCTGTGAACTGAGTTACTGAGTCTCTCTGTGTCTGATCGGTGAGCGATCTTCAGATGCTGGAAGGACAAGGATGCTCCAATGAGAATCTCTGTTCATAAATGCACAGGATCAAACCCATTTGCACCAGCTGGGGGTGTGGAGAGGAAACCACCTCCCTATGTTGAGATTAGAATGTCACTTCTGTGGAGTCTTTAAGTCAAGTGCTCTGTCTCTATATCCAAGGTGCTGTCTCTGCAATGCTGACTTTATTGACATACCAGGTGTTTGAATGTGTTTGGACTCTATTCTGGAATTAAAAGTTGTTTCTGGTCCTTAGGAAAGAGTTAGTCTTCCCTTCCTGTACTGATTTCATATTTTACCATCAATTGTATCAAACATGTAGAACTTTTATGTAGAACTCAAAAAAGATTGGAGGTTCTAGCTCTCTTCTCTGAACTGTTAGACTCCAGTGCACCTAATAGCCATTAAGAGAAATGTAGCGGGGTGGACACCCGCTCCTGCCCTGAAGGGCTTAAAACAGCCCTGGGAGAAGGCTGTGGCAGGGGAAAGCAGCTACTAGGCTGATTGGGGAAGTAGTCACAGCTGGGCCATGCCCCAATCAGGCCACAGCTGGCCTGTATATAAAGGCTGTGAGCTAGGAGCTCAGAGTCTCTCTCTGTGTTCAGAGAGAGAAGGGCCTGGCTGCACGGAGCTAGACACAGGTACCCAAGTGGAGCAGGGCCGGGGAAAGGCTGAGGAGCTGGGGAGCTCCAGCCTGAAAAGCCCCAGGCTGCGGCCTAGGAGAAGGCTAAGGGGTACTGGGGGTTGCAGAGGGCAACCCAGGTGTAGGCCAAGGCAGCAGGTCCAAACCCAACCCTGCCAGTGATGAGTGGCTGATACTGCAATTTGCCCCAGGGAGTGGGGACTAGTTGGTGACTGGCAGTGGCCTTATCCTGAGGCGAGGTAGGGATAGTGGGTGGGGGTTCCCCTGGGAGGGGAGACCCAGTGTGTGTGGGTACTGCCGGGGGCAGCACCCAGAGCAAGGGGCACCGGGGTCCTGGGAGGGACACGGGAGCCAGTAGGAGGACAAGGCGGATCACTGGCCTGCAGAGGGCGCTCCAGAGGCTGGTAAGCTAATTCCCTGGACGACCAGCAGGAGGCGCTGCAGGGGTGAGTCCGACCCCTTACAGAAAGCATCAAAGGTTGACAATTATTGATGCTGAAGCAGGAGTAGCAGATGTTTGGATAGTTCCATTTATGAAGCAGATGTGTAATGAGCAAAACTAACTGAACTGAAGGGGCTGGATCAGATAGTGTCTTTTACTCTGAGCACAGTTTGTTTGAATTAGACTGTTGCAGTTTTCCAGTGTGGCTGCTTTACAAAGCAGAGGTGTAGTTCTCCCTCTATTTCGTCAGCTCAGTAGAAAGTTGCTTGGATTGTAACCTGCTGATAGGAAGTTGGATGCAGCCCATAAGAGCAAATCCATGTTAGTGATTGGGGAGCAATTGCCGAGTAAAGAGTGTGAACCCCTGAAAGGACTGGAAGTTCTTCAGTGTGGAGGGAGGTGACTGAAGTTGGACACACCCAGCCACCCCACTGCAGGGCAGCAGAGGCAACGATGCAATTAAGCTGCACAGGAAGCACCCGAAATACTGAGTGAGAGTCTGAAACTAAATAGCAGGGATGTTTTTGTGCTGGTCTGTATCACTGTGTGAGAGGGTTGTAGCCTTGTTGGCAGTAATAATCTCCAGCATCTTCATCTTCAACCCGGCTGATTGTGAATGTGTAATCAGTGTCAGACCCACTGCCACTGAACCGGTCTGGGACCCCAGAGGGACGGGTGGAAGCGCTGTGGATAAGGAGCTTGGGAGCTTGTCCTGTTTTCTGTTGGTACCAGGCTATAGCAGTACCAATGCCGGTACTGGCTTTGCAGTTGATGGTGACTCTGTCTCCCAGAGACACTGCCAGGGATTCTGGAGTCTGAGTCAGCACGATCTGCCCACTGGAGTCTGCATGGGAGAATAAATTTGGGATAAAAAGAAATATAAAAATCATCCAACATCAGAATATTTAACACACTACAAAGCTGCATCTCTAGGAGTCTTGTCTGGAGCTCTCATTCTATTAACACTGTAATTGCTGCTAGGTGTGATTGCTGCAAGGGGAAATTCTTACTATTTCAATCCTAATAAATGATTGACTTTGGTTTAAACTCATTTTCCTTTGTTGCTCTTACCCTGAATGCAGAGCACGAGGAGCCAGAGTAGCTGAGTCTGGGAGATCATCTTGATATGTCTAGAGTGGCAAACACCGAGCTCAGAAGCACAAAGTGTGAAGGTGGCACGTTTATATCTGCTCTGAACAGCTGGGAACTGTCACTCGGGTGGAAATATGCAAAGCAGCGTCTCTGTGTAAATGTCCATCCCCTCTGCAGACCCAGGGCCACGTATACCCCTCAGTCTGGTAACTCAGCTCCCATTCCTGGCAGTGAGGGATGCCCAGGTGGGTCTGGCAGGGGATTGTCACTATAATCAATGGGCTCAGGTTGTTCTGGAGCTTTTGCTGATCAAAGATTCCAGAACTGGGGTCAGTGAGTTCATAAGCTCAGTGATATCCGATGTCTGCATCACTAGGAACTTCTAATTCCCGGCCCTTATTTACAGTGTTTGCTTATTAGAGAGAAGTTTTGCAGAGGGGTTGTCAGGATGCTGATTAGTGAATTCTTGACTGTTTCACAGGGCTTTGTAAAAGTATAGTGCTGCTTAAGGGCTCATTAATTATTCTTATTATTATATAGTTAATACTATATTTTACCTTATTGCCACATTCCTTTCTAATATCTGTCACTGAATAGAAATAGGCACTTAAGCTTGAAGAGATTAAACTTGTTTGCTGTGGATGGTTGCAACGCTGCCCATTCTCTTCCTCCCTAAGCTCATTGAATGGGCCATTTACAGCTGTTGCCTCCAATTCCGCTTCTCCCCCCCGCATCTGTTCTGGTTTCTGCCCTTTCCACTCCACCAAACTGCTCTCACCTTTTCCTGGACCACTCTCCGTCCCCATCCTCCTTGACTTCTCGGCTGCGTTGGGTGTTGTCAGTCACCTACTCATTGCAGAAGTCTTGTGCTCCCTTGGTTTTTGTGATGTTGCCCTGTCCTGGTTCTCCTCCTACCTCATGCATTGTTCTTACAGCATCTAGTCTGGTTGGTTGTTGTCCTCCCCTCTCCCACTCTGCCAAGGTACCCCTGAGGCTTCCATCTTTAGCACCTTGCAGTGATGCATGGCGTGTGTGTGTCTGTACAGTGCCTAGAGTAGGGGATCCTAATCCCAAGAGGGGCCTCTAGGTATTGACTCTAAGACAGATGCTAAATTATAATATAAATGTCTATGAAGGCACCTCAGCCTGCACTGCCTTATAACTCTGCTAATAATTTTGGATATCATCTGACCTACCATAACTGACCCCTATAGGACATTGCATAAGAAAGCCCACCAGGCCAGATGAGCAACTGCCCAGTACTGAGTCCTGTTAGAGTGATAAGAAAAGGGGACGTGTTGTGTTTTTTGGAGGAATGTGATGTTACATTTTTCACCCCACACTCAGTATTAAATAGAGCTGATTGGAAAACTCACATCGTGCCTATGAAAATATTAACTACAGTAGATTGCAGCCAAACTATTCTGAGTAGTGACAAAGTAATTAGGTTTGACATCACAGTTTCCCAAATACAAAGAGACATGGATAAAAGAGGAGCGAGGAGAAGCTAAAAGGAAACAATGAAATGCTTCTTTGTATGTTAGATGGTAGGTTTGTGATGATTGTTGCCAGCTTTAGTGCTAAATTGTAGCTCTGTCCTCTGGCAGGCAGAATTCCTAGTCAATCTGAGATCTGGTTGGAAAACTGGATTGGAGGACAGGTAAAGATGATGGATAAAGTTTCTGTCTTTCTCCCAAAGTGGAGAGGAGACAACCTCAGAGGAACAGATGAAAAAGAAATCCTGGACTGTCTATGGGGGGTTATTAAACCCAAGAAACATCATGGCCTGAGGTTCTACAGGCTTTACACCTGTTAGACCCATAAAATGGAGGTGAAAATAAAATCAAGGGATGGTTGCAGAGTAAAAAAGAACAACCAACAAGACCTCCTGGTCAACATTAACAAAGGTTTGAATCTGTAAAACCACATGAGCTATGGTTAGGACTATGCTGAATGTGCCCTCTAGTTGGAAGCTATCATTTTAACATATCTTCATTTGGCCGGAGTGATCAAACCCAGGTGCCAGAAGTTAGGCTCCTAAAACCATATTGGCACCTAAGTAAAAATGATCTCATTTTCAGAGGGGCAAAACATCTTTAGCTCCAACTGATTTCAGTTTAGTTAGTGGGGGCTCAGCAGCTGTGGAAACCAAGCCCCCATCTGGGTTTAGGAGCCTAACTTCAGGCACCCAGGTTTGGAAGTGTTGGTCTCAAGTGTTACATAGAAAGGGTGCTTTAGAAGAGATGCTTTCCTTCTTATGTCATTCTCCCCTTTGAATAAATGGAGGATTCATCTCCCAGCAGACGTATTCCTTTAATACTCTTGTATTGGAAACCCATTTGTTATCTCTCTGTATGGTGGCAATAATAACACCATCTATATGTATGAGCAGAGGCATCATCATTCGCATTTCTCCATAGCATTCCTGCTGACCAGCTGAGGCAGAATGCAAAGAACAATAGCAGTTCCAAATGGAAAACCCCTGTTAGTCCATCCGCTCCATCTTCTGTGCTGGAGTGTTCCCTACAGCAGATGTGCTACATTTTTTGGTTGCAGCCTCCCTGTGCATTCACAGCAGTTGGTGCAGGGGGTTTCCAACCCTCTACATCTTGTTCCAGACACAGAGCAGGTTCTTAACCTGCTGCGAACAATTGGCAGGAAGGCAGCAGTCATATTGACACTGAGCTTGTCTGCATGGAGCAACTGTTCCACTCGACAAGCAGGCCCTGCAGAGCGCAGGGAGGCTTTGTTTCAGGGCTGTGCAATGTGAGAGGGAAGCTGACAGCTTGTTGACAATAATGATCTCCAGCCTTGTCAGCTTCAACTGCACTAACAGTGTGAGTGTAATTAGTGTAGCTGCTTCTGAACTGGGCCCTGCACTGGGCTGGGACCCCAGAGGGGAGGGCAGAGCCAGAAGAAATAAGAAGGTTAGGAGCTTGCCCTGATTTCTTTCAGTACCAGGCTAAGTAATTGCTAGTACTTGAACTGGTTTTGGCAGCTGATCATGACTTTCTCCTGGAGACACTAATAAGGATTCTGGAGAATGAGTTATGGCAATGTCCTGGCTGGACTCTGACTGAACTATGCAAAAATAAGTAACTGCATACATCTGAAAATAAAAATAAGAGTTTTGTTTTAATTGTGTCTAATTACACACATGTCCGTGCTTTTTCACATTGTTGCATTGTTTATATTGTTTTTCTTAATGTAACATAAAAAGGGAATAGTTTCTAAGTTGCATATAAATACCAAAGTGATGCCACTGGCTGGATATAAAGCATAAAATATATAGGGTGACATTCGTAGATCTCTTTTTTTAAGCCAATATCATCTTGTTCTGCTCCCTACCCTGGATCCAGATTATTAGAAACCAGCTGAGCAGAGCCTGTGAGATCATCTGACTACCGTGGAGCTGTCCAGTGCTGATCCGTTAACTGTAAAGAGTAAAACAAACTACTTGTAACAGCAGAGAGCAGCAGAGGAATTTGAATTGGAGGGAACTATGCAAAGCGTCTCACCTCAGTCCATGTGTCACAGGCTCAGTCCTGGGGAGCTGAGAATGGATTTCTTAGCAGCATCTCCAAAATGTTTTCCTCCCGCATGGAAATTCGTTTACCAAGTGGCATCTACATCACAGCGTTCCTTCCAGGATGGTTGGACCAAAGTTCAGCGTCATACAGATGACACTTGTGAAAGGAATGAACATGGTGGAGGAAAATGTGTGTGTCCATGTATGTACTGTGTTGGGATCAGTCTGGTTTTCACTCCTGTTTGTAGAAACCTTGAGCAGATTCTCCTTTGGGATGTTTGGAGCCGACGTTGCTGGGAAGTTGAACAGAAAAAGAACTGGGTTTGTATGTCTGCAGAACTGAAATATTCAGGATCTTGGAGACTTTGAACCCCTCTAGCTGCAGAGATCGGGCTGGTGAGCGGAGGGAGACTAGAATCTCTGGAGTGGCTGGGAACAGCCCTGTCTGCTATCGTGCCCAGCTAGTGGTAAGTTCCAGTCTCTCTGTCAAAGGCCTCATCAAGAAACAGGATTTCTAGCTAGCTCTTCAGCATGGGGCACCTTCCTGACCAGCCACAGCACAGTGATCTCAAACTCTGCCACACCCAGGAGATGGGCAGGAGGGTGTGTCCCTCAGCTCCCGGCTGGAGAGAGGGACAGACATGTTTGCTGCCCTCAGCCAAGAGAGTTTGGGTGCCTGGGTCTGAGTGTCTGCCCCCAAGGCGGGGGTTGGTTTATGCCTTCTGAGAGCCAGAGACAGTTAGGAGATGTGTGCCCAAGCGGATGCCCCATCCCCCGTCCATGGGTACCTCCACACCCATTTCTGCTCCTTTATGCAGGCTGCCACATCAGCCTGGAACTGCCCCTCAACCTCACTCGTCCTCCTCCTTCTCTATATCCCTTCCCCAAACTTAACTTCTTCAAATCCCCATATACTATCTCTCGAATTCCATTGGAGCATTTTATATTAACGGAGAAAGAAACTAGTAACCACCAGGACACATTCACTAGCTACCCAAGTAACCACATAATCCTCTCCATTACCCTGTCCTTTCCCCATCCCAATCCCATCCCCTTGTTATTGCCTGTTGTGGTGGTGGTCTTTTAGACTCTGGTCCAGTAAACTCTTGTGCAAATTTTCAGTTTTACACTCTTGTACATTCATTAAATTCCAGACTTAAGGTGCATCATGGATGCGCTGGGACCACGCTCATGCATAATGGAGTTTGGCCAACTCTAGTGATTTTTAACACATCTCAAAATAGTTGATATTTAACTTAAAGATCTAGCTCCTGGATGCAAATGATTGAGAGTTCCTGGTTTTTTTTTTTTTTTTTAATAATTAAGTTTCCAGCCCTACTGGTTTCAGAGACAGGTTTGACTCTGAATGCCCCAAACCTGGAAGGCAATTGAGAATTGTTTTTTTTTTTTTTTTTTAATCTCATGATTTTTGAACATTTGGAAATCCAGTATACATCCTGCTACAGTTACTCACCTGCATAATTGTTAGCAGGATCAGGGACACAGTTTGTAAGCTTTTCAGGGTCAAAATCTATCTGCATTTGTGCTGAGAAGTGTCTCACACACACCTAACAATACTGATACAGTGCTGTCTGTGTTCAGAATTTTAGCTATCTACGTCTTTGCTGGATTAGTGAAACATTTGTGTTCTGCCACCTGGTGGCAGTACCGGGGATATTCAGCGCAATGATTTAGGCCTTGTCTTCACTTACCGGAGGGTCCGGCGGCACGCAATCGATGTTCTGGGATCGATTTATCGCGTCTGGTTAAGACGCGATAAATCGATCCCGGAAGTGCTCACAGTCGGCGCCGGTACTCCAGCTCGCCGAGAGGAGTACGCGGCATCGACTGGGGGAGACTTCCTGCCGCGTCTGGACCCGCGGTAAGTTCGGACTAAGGTACTTCGAATTCAGCTACGTTATTAACGTAGCTGAATTTGCGTACCTTAGTCCGAAGTGGGGACTTAGTGGGGACCAGGCCTTAGTTTGCCAATATCCTGTTTTGATACAAGGACATACACATCTAATGACATTTATGAACATTTCACAATCACAAAGGGATACGATTAAGCAGAAACAACTGTTAGTACAAACAGATCATCTCACAGTCTCTTCTGTGAAGATTCACTCAGTTAGTGGTTAATGAAGTAGCTTTAATTTTGGTAAAAAGAAATGTGCTGGCTGAAAGATTTTTTTTTAACTTATCTTACATTGTATTTCTCCCCCCCCCCCACCCCCTTCTGTTTCACTTGATTCCTTGGACATGTTGAATATTTATTTTAAAATGCTTCATTGTATTTCTGTATATACAACATCAATGATAGTTTTACAATCTCTTTTGTCCATGTTCTTCATTAGATACAGCAAAAGTGTATCTCATGAGCGCATTGATTTCTTGTACAGCTGCTCTTTGCAGAATTCTCCTTGGTGTTCCCCCTATACTGGGGAAAATCCATCACAATTAACCTTCAGAATAACATTAGGAAGAATGTGTCCACTGCCTTCTCCTGTCATGTGCTTTGCTATTATTTTTTAGTAGCAAATTTTCCCCCACTCTGGCTATGTGATCTGCCACCCAGCTGCCCCTCCCCACCCCCCGCTATGAAGAAGCACAGTCTGTATGCATGCAAAACATGGGCTGACTCCAGAGAATCACAGAGGGCGATTCTTGGCCCATTTGAAGTCAGTGGAGGTTTTGCCTCTGACTTCAGTGGGACCAGGATTTCCCACACAGTAAGTGTGTGTGCCGAGTTGGAAATGGAGATACAAGAATCACCAGTGAAGCTAAAATAGACTTTACCCTGCCACTTTCCATAACACATCATTTGTTCCATTTTCCTATTCCAAATTCTCCTTCCTTTCCTAGTTTCCCTCATTCTTCCCGTTCCCTTCCATCTCTTCTTGTCTCTTCTCTCTTTCAGACAATCCTGTACCCAAACCATTCATCATATTATCCATTCCATGCACACTGTTCACATTCCAATCCCATTTCTACACACACAGCCTTCCAGACAGACATCTCTCTCTCTCTCAGGGCTCCTTCCCACGAGGTGCTGAGAGCTGTCAACTCTCTTTGACTCCAGTGGGAGCTGAAATCACTCAGAGCCTTATAGGATCTTCTCAGCACCTGGCAGAATTGGCCCTACTTGGGCCTAGGATACTGGGGGCACAACCAATGTGTCATGGTGGGAACCACATAGCAATAAAATAACGTGACCCAGGTGGCCGAAGTTTGGTATTTGTAACTATCTCTGAGTTGGTAACACCCAGCCAAACAGCACCCTGATCCCATTGGCCAGTGAGAACTGGAGGTGGGATGGGGTTTTGTACCAGGCCATTGTGTGGTTTCTGTGTGCCCATTAGAGCAGAGGGACCTGGGTTTCCCAAGGAAAATGGTTGGTGAATTGTAAGTTAATGGTGGGGAGCAAAGGGGTGAGGAACCAGGTGTTACAGTGAGGGCTCTGGGCACTGAGGGTATGTCTGTACTGCTGTTAAAACCCAAGGCTGGCCTGGACCACCTGTCTAGGGCTCACAGGACTCGGGCTAAGGGGCTGTTTAATTGTGGTCTAGACCTGATTCAGGCTTGGGCTGGAACTCAAGCTTTAGCACCCTGTGAGGGGGGAGGGTCCCAGAGCTCGGGCTGCAGCCCAAACCTGAATGTCTACAGCCCCTTACTGCAAGCCCAAGTCAGCTGGCATAAGTCAGCTGCGGGTGTCGAATTGCAGTGTAGACATAGCGCGCAGCGTCCCATGTCAGGGTAAGTCTGGGTGCAGCAGCTACGCTGACAGTGTGATGATCTTCACGGAAATCAGCCTTTTGAGGCACCCACAGCAGGGAGGTCTTTGTCTGTATCACTGTGAGAGGTGAGCTCTCAGTCTGCAGACAGTAGTAATCCGCTGCATCATCAGCTTCAATGCTGCTGATTGTGAGAGTGTACTCGGTGCCAGACCCACTGCCACTGAACCGGGCTGGGACCTCCAATGCACAGGAGGAACCAAAATAGGTGAGAAGTTTAGGAGCTTTTCCAGATTCCTGTTGCTACCAGGCTACACGGGAGCTGCTAAGGGTAGAACTGGCTAGACATCTGATGGCGACTTTTTCTCCTGGAGACACAGAGAGGGATTCTGGAGACTAAGTCATAGTCACCTGCCCGTAGGAGTCTGGATTAATTATAAAATAGAAAGAAAAAAAGATAAATGATCATTGATAGTGAGCAGTGTTGTTTATTAATATGTGATTTACATTTGCATCTTTAAACAATGGTCATAGAATACAAGAAAACAAAATCGTGTATAGCCCCCAGAGCAACAGGGCAGCGTCACTGGGGAGTTCACCTGCAAAGCAGCCCCTGTGTGCGGGATCCTGGCCCCCCTGCTCTGACTAGACATAGAGTTGGTTTCTGTGCATCGTCACAGTGTGTGATGGTCACTCGCCCTCCAGGGAACAATTGGATGGTCTGGTGGCTCAGGCACAAAACACGCGGGGCCTGGTCTGGCTCTGCCACAGCCTTAATGTGTGACCTTTGACTACTCACTGTGGCCCCAATCCTGTAAAGTACTGAGTGCTCTCAGTTCCCTTTGAAATCAATGGGATGATCTAAATCAGCAAGGACTGCACGATTTGACCCTATAAGCCCCATCTTGCTCCCATTGATGTCAGAGACAAAACTTCCATTGATTTCAATGGCAGTGGAGTCGGGCCCGAAATCTCTCTGTGCCTCATACTCCCTCAGTGTACAATGGGGAGGGTGATGCTCACTGGGCGTGCCGGGATATCACTGATCAGTGTTTGTAAAGTGCTTTGGGATCCAAGGCGATGGTGCTGGGTTGTTGCAGAGGGCGTGCATAGGCCTACCCCCTCCCCATCCACCAGGGGTCGGTCAGTGATGGTGTCAGCCCTTCGTGCAAAAGGATAAGGAGGGCAAGTGTTTTCTGCTTATGTCCACACACACGGACTGATTTGCATGTGCCCATTAGAAGCAGAGCTTTCCTCTGTGGCTGTGCTCTGTAGGAGGTGTTGATTTTGTTGCTCTGGGACAGTGTAGTGTACCGTATCCATTATGTGGTCATTATAGGTATAGCATACTGTCCTGCAATTACATGGTCCTGCACTTGCTGTGTTTCGGTGTACCAGTTGTAGGTCCATTGGTTGTAGTGGGGGTAACTGTGGGGGTCATGGGTACCTTTGCCCTGTAGTTTGGCATGAGACACACTGGTGTTGGTTTATATCCCAGGCAGCTGGGATTTTGGATTTCCTCTCTCCCCTGATCCATCATTTCCTTCCTCTAGATCCTCCTCCAAACTGTTCCAATCTCTCTCCCTTGGGCCTTCCTATTTCGTGCTACTTCGGTCTTCCTCCATCCTCCCCTACCTTAAAGCATCTTTGCCCTCAGCTGTCCCTGCTAGATCCCAGCGGATGTATTGCTACCTGCTGCCAGCTGCCTCCTAGTTTAGTTGTAAATGCTCATAAGTGGTGAAGTGCCCCCAGCGCTGGACTGTTATCAGTGCCTCTGGTTCCAATACCATAGTTACAGTGATGCTGTCTACAGGAAGCATCTGTTACACTAGAGTGAGAAAAAAGAAAAGAGTGGCGAGGTTTTTGTAGTATTCTGTATCACTGTGAGAGGGTAGCTGGTATACTGCTGACAATAATAATCCCCAGTATCATCAACTTCAACACTTCTGATTGTTAAACTATAATCAGTGTTTCCATTCCCTGTTCCACTGAACCGGTCTGGGATCCCAGCGGGTCGGGTAGAGGGACCATAAACAAGAAGCTTAGGAGCTTATCCAGATTTCTGCTGGTACCAGGCAACGGCATTGCCAATACTGGAACTGGATTTGCAGTTGATAGTGACACTGGCTCCTGGAGACACTGTCAG
The DNA here is from genome assembly GCF_013100865.1 of Trachemys scripta elegans. Lineage (NCBI taxonomy): Eukaryota > Metazoa > Chordata > Testudines > Emydidae > Trachemys > Trachemys scripta. The sequence continues at coordinate 127,314,215 of NC_048302.1, forward strand.
GGATTCTGGAGTCTGAGTCATCACAATGTCCCCACTGGAATCTGAATATAAAAGAAGATATAAATAAAGCTATAAATCAAAAAACCATTGAGTTTGTCCAGAATCATTATGTGAAATATTTACTTACACAGTTAAATGGCATTGTTATTGCTTTTTTAATGTATGATCTATGACCGTGAATACATTCAAAATGAAAATAAATAATAAGCAAAGAATGTCACTGGTTTGATCGAGACCAGATTATATACCGAGACTTTCTAATCAACATCACTCCTTGCTTTCTTAAGCCAGCGCTCAATTGTTTGCAGTCTTACCCTGGATCCAGAACACTAACAACAAGAGGAACTGAGCCCGTGAGATCATCTTGAACTGACTGATGCTGATAAATGAAGCCTAAAGTGTAAAACAAAATATTTATAGCAGCTCAGTCCAATGGAACTATGCAAAATACCTAGACGCAGATGTGGTCACAGGCTCATATTTGAGAGAGGATTTGTTTGCATCACAATGGTTGTGGCTACTAAGTACAGGGAAACTACTTTTCATTGGCAGAATGTCAGAGGTTTCAGTGGGTTGAGAGTATTTGATAAAGAAATATAGCATTTAATATGTTCCTGACTCTGTCTGGCAGTGAAGGGAAATTCAGTCTCATTAATTTATTATAATTCTGCACTAAATATGAAGAGTCCCATATTTAAAGTGATTTAAGAAAATGTGTGAATCACAATAGGCGGTTTGTTAAAGGCAGTTTTCTCACAGTTACTCATAATCAGTAGCACCTCTCTGTACATTAGCCTATTGCAGGAAAACTTGGGGATTGGGGGGTAGAATTTTATAGGTATATAGGTGCCCAACCTCCCAATGATTTCAAGGGGCACTAGGTAGTAGCTGATGTGAGTTATGTTGGCAGACTGTAGCCCATTGTTGGTTACAAGAATACAACGTTGAACACTTACTGCAGTAGGTGTTCAGTTAGTTATCATTGTATGAAATCATTTGGTTTGTTGAACAGAAACAGATTAGTTAACACTTGTATCTAAAGAAGTCACCCTTGCACTGTATTTTCCTTTCTGCCATAGGGGAGGTTTTTCTTTCCTCTAGTTTTTCCTTCAAAAAGTCGGCAGCCCGAGGGTCAAATTCCCCGTAGCCTTGCTCTTCCTCCTCATTTACACCTGGGCTGATTCTCCAGTGACCTGCACCTTTGTCTAATTGTTTACACGTGTGCAAAGTGAGTCTGAGATGTTTCCTGCTCAGGCTGGCAACATTTTGACATGTACTGTGCACTGGTGTAAGTGATGAGACAAGGGACCAGCACTGGAAGATCAGGCCCTCTGTCCATATGACTTGTAGTTTTAGATGAAGGACACAACAAAGATATAAAATCTCCATGAGGAGAAGGCAGAGAGCATCCCTTGCTCCTGCAATACTGCACAACCCCATTCCCCAGCAGACAGGTAGGGAAAGTTCTTTCAAATAGAGGTGCAGTGCACCAAAACTTGAATTATAGATACAGGCACCCTCTTGTACCTCTCCCCACACTTGGGATTTGAAGGCCAGAACCTGCTCCCATTGCTCCTGTGAAATTTACCATTTACTGTATGAGGGTCAGGATGGGGTCCTCACTTCCACCAAACCCTTCAGAGAGACATGGTGGATGAGGTAATATCTTTTATTGGACTAATAAAATATATTACCTTACCCAATTTGTCTCTCTAATATCCTGGCACCAACACGGTTACAATGTCAGGGATGGTCTAGACAGTATTTGGTCCTGCCATGAGGGCAGGGGACTGGACTTGATGACCTCTCGAGGTCCCTTCCAGTCCTAGAGTCTATGAATCTATAAAACACTGTGATCAAATCTTTTTACATTTAAACTCTTGTGGTGTCCAACAAGTCTGTTTTTATTTTGAAGTTGTCTCAAAAATTTTCAGTGAGTGGCATTGTTTGTAGATAAGCGTTTAAACTGGCCCTTGTGGAAATTCGGGATTCGAGCTCAGAAAATCTGCTTTCTCTATCAACCAATCTCACAGCAGATGTTGATTTCTTCTGTTGGACTCAATATTCTTGGGATTAACCGAGCCAAGCAGTTACCCCTTACAAAGGTCATTTTCAAAGCACTCTGGCCTGAAATCTAATTCCGTCTCTTTCCTCTTCCTTTTTACTTGCTGTCAGATTATTAAATCCTTAGGTATTTGGGGATGGTTCAGAAAAGCTGCTCACAGTTTGCACAGCGAATTGTACAGGACTCTGCACAAGCAGATGGGAAGGGCACCGGACAGAGCTTTCTCCTTCTCTCATTCACACAAATTGCTAATCATTCTAATGTGGGAATTAGAGGTAGAACTTCCCTGGGTACATGTGATCTGTAAGGCGCTGGGAATTTGTCCATCTAGCACAGCCTTGCATTGTATGGTAGGTACCCGTATAACATTGTACAGTAGTTGTGTGTTAATTACATGAACATGAAAGAAACTGAACAGGAAGACTATTGTACTTGCCTGCAGCACTGAGCAAGGTGGCCTTGCACATTGTTGGTGACTTTAATGTCCAGCATCATCTACTTCTACCCCATGGATTGTGTATGTGATCAGTATATCTGTCCCCAGCTCCACTGATCTGGTCTGGAGAATCCTTGTGTTTGATGGAAGCAGAGTAGATAAGAAGTTTGGGAGTTTGTCCTGATTTCTGCTGGCACCAGGCAATGGGATGGAGAACATGGGAGTTGGCTTTGCAGAACATAGCGATGCTTTCTCTTGGAAATACTGAAAGGACTTTGGTTACTGAATCAGCCCTGGAATCTGAATAGAAAGGGAAATACTGACAAAGATTTGTCGATAACAACATTTCTGCACAGAGGCATTATACACTCTTGTAGATTTTAACAGGTTTTCTGCTGTTTTCTTGATTCACTATAAATTAACACAAAGATCCTAACGTGAAAATAAAGAATAAACCAGGCGTGTCACTGAAATGAGACCATGCTTAATCGATATAGTGACATTTCTAGATGGGGATCTCTAATTGCCTCTTTAAGCCAGGCTCCATTGGGTTGACTCTTACCTTGGATCCAAAACTAATAACTAGATGGGTTGAGCCTCTGAGATCATCTTAGTGTGTCTGAGCTCAGTAATATTGTTACAAATTAAACAAAATAATTTACTTGCTCTGAACAGCAGGGAAATCTACCTCAAGTGGAACCATGTGAAATATCCACACTGAGACCTCATGTCACAAGTTCTGGGCTGAGAGCTAATTTGTTTCCATCATTGGAGTGTATGTAGTCACTAGGTTAACAGTCAAAATGCTAATTACACAGAAATAATGTCAGCTGTTTCCGTATGTTTAGTGTTTGTATAGAGCTATTTCAGGTTTTATACATTTGTGACACCACCTGCTGGCAGAGAGGGGCAGTTCAGTTTTATTAGCTGTAAGTTTTGTTACAACTGTAAACTAAATATGAAAATATGTAAATATCAAATAAATATGAAATATTTAAAATGCTGTTGATCTGATTCCTGTGCAAAACCAGCCCACTGCTAATGTTCAAGGACTAGCTGGGAATTCTTGAGTATTCATTAAAAAGGCAAAGAGATGGACAATGAAGAAAAGATGTTTAGGATAAATATATGAGGAAATCTCTGCTCGGGTCAGGTCTATGTGAGTCATTTAAAATAACACATGCCAAAGAACATGGGAGAGAATAATCCTTGGCTAGCAGGAGACAAGGGAATGGGACACAGTGGTGTGGTCCAATGGTTAATGCATAGGACTGGGATTCAGGAGACCTCGATTACAATCCTGCTACTGACTGGGTGTGTGACCTTGGGCAAGTCTCTTCCCTTCTCTGTACCTCTGCTGTCCCTTCCACTCGTTGTCTATTTGACTGCCTGTCACTATCTGTTTGTAGGACGCTGAACACAATGGGGCCCTGGTCCTGTTTGGGGTCTCTGGGTGCAACTGGAATTTAAATAATAACAATATTGGATCTTTTCTATTTCTAATATTTTCCTATAAAATGTTTTCTCCAAACCGTGGATCACATTGTGAAATAGGCAACAAATAAATGATGATTGAAGTTGGATTTCAGATCTGCGTTTCTAAGGGATTGCCGGCAACAGAGCTGAGTAAAAATAACATTTTTAAAAACATGGGTGAAATTTGTCCCAGGTGTAAATCCCTTGAAACCAGTGCAGTTACGCCAATGATGGATTTGGTCCCAGGATAGACAGTGGTTCCTTACACATTCCAAGCTGTAGCTCCTTGGGTTTGTATTTCCTGCAAATTGGGTGCATGGTGTATAGCTATTAAAGAAAAAAGGATGTTTTGAAACGCGCTGTGTTCTGATTGCTCTATATGGAGAGGATGAGAGGAAGGTAGGTGCAGACCAGGTGTTTGAAGGATTATTATAGTCTCCTTGTATGACAGGAGAACACAGTTTGATTTTTACTTCATATGCAGTTTATTTCAGATCCATGTGGGGGGAAAGGAAAAGCCAGTCACAGTCACAGCCCCAAACAGACTGGATAAGATTTGTGGCAGCCCTATGGAAAGGCTTCCCGCAGATCAAAGTCCCTGCAAAGAAGGACAAGGCTTCCTGTAGCCCCAAATACTGAGGTAGACACAAGTTAGGGAGAACAGAGACAGAGGAGAACACTTAAAAATCAGCATTTCTGAGCAGTTTCCTCAATGAGGTACCTGGGACAAACCATATTTCTTTTTGGATCCATACAGTCATACAGTTTAAGGCCAGAAAGGAACATGAGATTATCTCGTCTGACCTCTTGGGTAGCACATACCACTAAATTTCACCCAGTTGTCCCCGTATTAAGCCCAATAACTTGTGTTTGGCTAGAGCATGTCTTCCAGGAATGCATCCAGTTTCGATGTGGAGACAGGAAGAGATGGAGAATCCATCACTGCCCTCGGCAGATTGTTCCAACAGTGGACTATTCCCACTGTTCACATTTTGTGCCTGATCTCTAATCGGAACTAGTCTGGGCTCAGGATTCAGCCAGTGGTTCTCGTTTGCCTTTCTCAGTAGGTTAAATGAGTCTTTTAGTACATGGCATTTTCTCCCCTGGCCGTTCCATGTACAATGTAACCATGCCACCTCTCAGTCTTCTTTTTGATAAGCTAAGCAGCTGGAGCTTTGTAAGATTCTCACTGAAAGGCATTTTTCCCCAGCTCTCTCACAATTTTTGTGGCTCTTTTCTGCACTCGCTCCAATGTTTCCACATCAATTTAAAAATGTGGACACCAGAACTGGACACAGTATTCCAGTGTCGGTCTCGCCGGTGCTGCATACAGAGGAAAAATCCCCCCTACTCGTACACACTAATCTCCTGAGTACACATCCAAGGATCACAGTAGCCCTTTTTGCCACAGTATCGCACTGAGAGCTCCTGTTGAGTTACTTCTCCACTCTGACCCCTAAATCCCTTTCAGAGTCACTGCTCTGCAGGATACGGTCCCCATTCTGTAGTTATGGCCAGCATTCCTCGTTCCTGAGAATAGGAGGTAATTGTGGCACCACAGACACTGGGGTGTGGGATCTGTTAGCAGATACTGACATTTCATTGGTGAGAATTGTGTCTGGTTAGCGACTCCAGCCTTTCAAGTCTCTGCTGCCCTTCTGCTGTTTGTATTCCCTATTCCCGGGGAACCACATGATCGTGGCCTGTCCTGTTGGTTGGCATCCCTCATTCATCACTAGGTGACCAATGATGCTCAAAGTATTCATGTGGTAAAAATGACGGGGAGTGTATCTGGGCTATTAGCAGCCAGGATATTGCAGGGGCAGCCTCCCTCTTTAATCTCAGCAGTTTTTGCAGTGGTATCCAGCTGAATGAAGCAGGTTTCAACCCTCCTTAAAACAGGCGTGATCCAGTATAGTGGAAGGTCTCTCACTGACTCCATTGGTTCAGGCCCTATCTGTAGTGCATAGACTCTGCACCCCATTGCAGCAGGACACTGCATAACACAGAGGTTATGTTCAAACTGTTATTCTCTTGAGGAAGCATCTGTTACAGGAGAGAAACTGAAACCACACAGGGCAGGGAGGTTTTTGTACGGGTCTGTATCACTGTGAGAGGGGAGCTAGAAGTGTACTGACAATAGTAATCTCCAGCGTCTTCAGCTTCTACACTGCTAATAGTGAGAGTGTAATCAGTGCCAGAGACAGCGCTACTGCCACTGAACCGGTCTGGGACCCCAGTGTAACGGGTGAAAGCAGCATAGATAAGAAGCTTAGGCGCTTGTCCTGCTTTCTGTTGGTACCAGGCTACGTAGTTGTTAGTGCTGGAACTGGCTTTGCAGTTGATGGCGACTCTGTCGCCTGGAGACACTGCCAGGGATTCTGGAGTCTGAGTCATCACCATCTGCCCACTGGAGTCTGAATTGAAAGGAAAATTGAAATTAACATAATGCATGAGTCAGAACATTCATGTTTTCACTTTAGTTTTGTATCATGGTTTATCCTTTTCTCTCAATTAACTAAAAGATTATGAAAAAGGAATGCATTTAAAAAACCGAGAATGCAGTAAATTTGAGCTTGAGCAATCTATTGTGTGTAGGGTGACCAGACAGCAAGTATGAAAAATGGGGACAGAGTGTGGGGAGTAATGGGCACCTATATAAGAAAAATCCCCAAATATGGGGACTGTCCGTATAAAGTCAGGACATCTGGTCACCGTAATTGTGTGTATTCATGTATGTGTGAGAGAGGTTTCCAGGGCTCAGTCTCCCATTATCCCACCAGAGCAGTGTTATCTCAAATGGATTCTTACCCTGGATCCAGAGCACTAGCAGCCAGATGAGCTGAGCCTGGGAGATCATCTTGATACGTCTGGACTGACCGGTGCTGATCAATAAACCCTAAAGACTGTAAAAAGGGACTCCATATATAACTGCTCAGAGCAGCAGGGAAATCTCAGGCAGACGTGAATATGCAAAGCATCTCGCCTCGGGCCCTGAAAATGGAGAACTGATTTGTTTGCATCATTTCAGATGTTCTGCTGTTTTTCTTGACGTCACTTATGACGAAGTACTGCCCGGACTCAGAATTCCAGTGTCTGCTGGGTGTTCAGGGTGAGCTTGAGACGTGTCTGTGCTGCCACCTAATGTCACTGGGGGATGTTCAGCTCCACGAGTTTGATGGTGCTGCGCAGAGTATTGTATGTGGTACATGTGTATGGAGATTGAAGAACATGTCCTATTTAATACAGCCAGGGCTGCATCCTCTGTAGGGGGTGCTGTGGTGCCGCCCTGCCCCTGCGCTGTGAAAGAATTCTGGAGCTAAAATTGTAGATAAGGAGTTTAGGAGCTTGTCCTGCTGTCTGTTGGTATCAGGCCATGTTACTGCTAGCACTGGAACTGGCTTTGCAGCTAATAGTGATTGTTGTCACTTGGAGACTCTGTCAAGGATTCTGGGGTCTGCGACATCACAGTGTCTCTGTAGGAGTCTAGATTTAGACAGAAATGCCCCACAGACCCGACATGTTGTTACAATTATTTAAAGCTTAGGATTGTGTTTACAGTCACTTCTTGATTAAGAAAGTATTGTGATGTAATTCATAAAATACTGTGATATTACATTGTCCATCTTTTAAATGTTTTTCTTCCTGATGCTACGTTGCCTGAAAGCCTGAGTTATCTTTTATTTCTTACTTGGACTGCAACAAAAAACAAGTGCCCAGAGAAACTGAGTTGGAGAGATCGTCTTGGCAGCTCTGGAGTGGGCACAGTGATCAGTTACCCACATAGTCCCAGCTGATGCATTTAAAAGACCTCAGTAGCCCAGTGAGTGAGTGAGTGTTTGTGTGTGAATATGCAAAGCTCGTGTGAATAATGTACTCCATATCTGGAGTCTAGAAACATTCATCTTTGACTGGGTGGTTTAGTGTTAACAACCTTGATCATACCCCTGAGATCTGTGCACTCAGGTTCTTCTCCATGCATAGATCTCCCCGTGATTGTGCACAGATTTGTTCCAGTTACATCCATGGTACCTTCCTCCATTTCCTCTGCACTCTGTGAAGGGCGCTGCCTGCACCTGGAATCTGCATGGGAGGAGATGGTGGAGACTGGGCAGGTGGAGGGAGTAGTAAGGGCCAGAGGATGCACATATCAGCCCCTTCCAGCCCCACAGAGAATCATTGGAAGGGACAATCCAGCCACAGTGAGAGGGAACCTGTGTGACATCATCCTGTCCAGCAGGTAGAGGACGGTTTGCCAGCAGTATTTCACTAAGGAATTGTTTGCTGCGATATTTCACTCTGCTTGCAGCTTAATGTGCATTACTATAAAGTGATGTGCTGGCAACACGTATAGAGGCTCCCATAAATGTTCCCCCACAATCCATGATCCAGGCAAGCAACATTTATACCTCCTTTATTTGACAAACTATGCCAAGTGAGGGGGTTTACACAGTGGTTTGTATCTTTGCAAAGCTGCGGTTTCCGCTTGATATCCTCCACTATACATGGATACTGCTGGCAGCCAGGCTGGCAGGGTATGTCAGTAGACTCCAGTCTGGTTTCTTTCATGAGGGCACTGCTGTTGTCCATCACTCATGAAAAGAATCCCTAATAATTTCTGGAACAGAAGAGAAAATGAACACTGACCTAATGCAGCCCCCATCATCAGTGCTTTGATCTGAGTCTCAAAAGGACTTATATGGATGGGACTTTTCTGATGAGTGTTTCCATGTGTATATTTCTAGATACACTATTTCATGTCCTGGACAAACAAAAAATGACTTCAAATTAAGGTTGCTCATTCATTCCCCTGCCTACACACCAGCTGTGAAAGAATGCTAGAGCTAAAACCTTAAGGGCCTGATCTCAAAGCTCATTGAAGTCTATGGGAGACTTTTCTCTGACTCCAGTGGGCTTCGGCTCAAGCCCATAATTCATATAGCTGTAGAGACTCTCAGTTAAGATTGTCAATGAATATGAACAGGGCTTTGGAGCTGTGCTCCGGCTCCGCTCCAGCTCCAGGCAAAAACGTGCAGCTCCACTGCTCCGGAGCTGCTCTGCGCTCCAGCTCCGGGCTCCGCTCCAAAGCCCTGAACATGAATTCTCATTAGCTGACAGTTAATTAGTAGGTGTTCTAACTGATTAGAGACTCTGTGGAACACTTGTGTATTCACTGTGAATTAGAGCACTTTGATGATCTTTGGAGATCCGCGATTTGCCTTGGATTACAATTCAGTGGCTGTTGTGGACGCCCCATTGACGATGTGTCTGTGATTGGTTCTGTTTGAACTCGGGCTGTGCTGCAATTTAGCTGCCAGATCCTGATATTTGGCTACTTCCCAGTAACTCTTCCAGCATCTGTCTGAGGTGGATGGGTAGGAGGAGGCACCTGCCTGTTCCTTGGATAGCTGTGGCATGGACAGTATGGTCACTATCTTACACTTCTTCCTCCTGGCCAGACCTTGTGGTGGTCCAGGGTACATAGGAGAATGATGGAAATTTATGAGAAGGCTCCACTTCTTTTTGATGCCCCCCTTGTAACACCTGATTCATCTTGTTCCCTCCTTGTGGGCTGTTTTATTTACACCCTTTCCCAGCTGTTCATCTGTTACCTGCCTCTCCAGTAACTAACCAGCCACCCTAGAAGACTGTGGCTTGCAGATGAGCCTGAAAGGGGTCCAATCCAATGCCCATAGAACTAAATGGGACTATTCCTGTTAACTTCACTGGGCCTAGGATCAGGCTCTAAGATGCAGGTTTTTCTAAAGAGCTCAGTTCCCATTTAGGCATCTATATATGGGCTACGTAGCTGCTTCTATGGAGACAGGTATGGCCAGAATTTCAACAGACCTTCCAACATGCTGAGCTCTGTGGAACATTTATTTGGTGCCTAAGAAGGCCCATATTTATAAATTACTGTCATTGTTATTTGTAATGCTTAGGGGCCCCAGTCATGGATCAAGGCCTCATAGCTGCTGCACAAGCATTGCTTTGCTCATTCCTCCCTCGTGCAGTTGTACTTTTAAAAGGATCGCTCGGCCTGTCTCAACAAGCTTTACTTAGCAGAGCCATTTAGAGTTAGGTTTTCCCTGAGCTCTGTGCATCGAGAGTAAAAATGACAGTGGGAGGAGTCTGTTGTGTTGTTGTGGCAGCGAGTTAATTAAATAACTTCCTGTTGTTGCTTATTTGTTATGAAATCAGTGAAGCTGACTGTCCACAGGCACCTGTGAGAAACGCTGAGTGCACGGTGCTGGAACAGGGAGGTTTTTGTATTGGTCTGTATCACCGTGATAGGGATGTAGGCTTGTTGACAGTAATAATCTCCAGCATCTTCAGCTTCAACCCTGCTGATTGTGAGAGTGAAATCGGTCCCAGACCCACTGCCGCTGAACTGGGCTGGGACGCCTGATTGCAGGGTGGTAGCACCATAGATAAGGAGCTTAGGAGCTTGTCCTGATTTCTGCTGGTACCAAGCTAGGTAGTTGCTAACACTTTCACTGGCTCTGCATTTGATAGTGACTGTGTCTCCTGGAGAGACTGATAGAGATTCTGGCGTCTGAGTCAGCACTTTCTGCCCGATGGAATCTAGAAGTAAAAAGGAAATGGAAGAATTTGTAATGCACTGATCAAAGAGTTATAGCTTTATTTTGCAACGCATTTTAACCCGCTATCTTATTAAACCGCATTAAATAAAATATCGTATTATCTGTTACAATAATGAATAGATTATATTTACATTGTCACTGATGTTATTGTTCATTAAAGCTGGGCCTATTGGTTTTTTCTTACCCTGAATCCAAAAAACTAGTATCCAGAGAAGCTGAGTGTGGGAGATTCATGTGAGTGGTTGGGGCAGGATTCTGAACTGTCTTGTATTCGTGTGTCTGGTTTAAAGACTGGAGTAGCAAGATGGTGCAGAGGACACCATATGTGCTGCAGCTAGATACGAGTAGCTAAACCATTCACTCGTTTTCTAGAAGGTTTTTAATAGCAGTTTGAAGAGCTCAGCCTGTTTTCTTTTTCTAGTTCAGTTTTTCTCCTGCCCCATGGAAATAGAATTGAATTACCCAGGATTTCCTTCTGCAGGAGAAACTGGGTTGGATGCCCTTCAATTACCTGTGGCAAGTAACCGCTTTCCTTTCACACTAAGCCAGCAAAATACAGCAAACTAAATAGCGCTGGAAAGGAACCCTGGTAACAGTGACATGACTGCATGTCACAGCTGGGCTCACACTGTGTCCCTGGCCAGCATACGCAGCCCTAGGCACTGAAGCGTGTTTCTGAACCTCGCCCTGTGTCCATTTTGTGTGACAAGGAGATTTGGGCAGAAACTAGAGAGGGGAGAGATTTTGAGTACCTGGCAGTCCCTCTTATTGCAGACCTTAAAGAACATTGGTCACACTGATGCTCCTGATGTGTCTTTTGGTTTGAAGGAAGGCTGTAAAAACTTCATGGCAGAGGTTGTTTATGGTATTTGTATGCATGTGTATACCTGTATATGCCAAGCATCGTATTGTTGGCATTACCCCATAGAACTCCTGCTGACTGCTCATGCGAATAAGCACTCAGCTGTGGAGATAAAAGGCTGCTAGTCTGGCCTTATAGATGTTTTTTAAATACTGTGCTCAGGGAAGCCCAGTCACTCATTTATTCTCCTTCCTCTTGAATCAGATTGCATCAGTGAATCCTTCAGAGTCCAGCTGGCCTGTTCGGCCTGAAATCTCTGGCTCTGCAATGTTGTGTCATAATACTGCCACCTGTTGGGCAATGGCAGAGTTTTCCACAGAATTTTAGTTCAGGAGCGGAGTGCCCAGGTGGATGTTGTAGCGCTCCCCAGGGAGTGTGGTGCTAAACAGCCCGATGCTTCTTTGCCTTCTCATATCTGTGTCCCTGTTTAGCCCCCAGTCACATGTTTCAAGCTGTGATGTTGCGGAGCCAGTTTTTAAAGATGAGGCCTTTCAAATTATGGCAGTATGGCCAGGCCCAGTGATATTTACACCACGGCCAGAGTGTAGATTGATTCAGCAGTTGTATCCTCTGTGATCACTGTAGCCCTGAGGTATTATCTCATCCTACATCAGGAGACCCGTATAGTGTATGGATAGCACCTGGGCCCTTATTAAGGAAGAATGGGCTTGTTGTTAAGTAAGTAGACTGGTGTTGAAGAGATCTGAGTTCAGTTCCTGGCTCTGCTATAATAGTTGTGTGTGACCTGGGACAAGTCACTTAATCTCTCTGTGTCTCAGTTCCCCATTTGTTACATGGGGAACCCTGGCCACCCAGGACAGTTTCATGCTTTGAGTCAAGACCATCGTACAGCACCAAGTCCTCAAGCAGTTCACCTTCAATGCACAGTGTGGTTGAGGAATGAGTGCACTGGGAAACATTGCAAGCACGCACCCCAGTCTATCTGATCTAATTGGGACCAGGATAATCAGAAATCCAGATAAAGTAGACAATGGAAAAGGGCGATGCTGCAGCACCTTTTAGCGGACACAGGAGAGCTTGCCCATTTCTGGAACTGGAGTCCTGGTTGTGTGGTAAATGCAGAGAGATGGTTAAGGGAGGGACGGATAAATGGGGTTCTGCTGTACTGTTGTTAATGTTGTCTGCAGCCGTGAAATCATTCGAGTCCAGACTCGGGGACTGGACTCTCCCTGGCCCCCTTTCATATAGTGCCAGTCTCACTAACAGCCCCCTAAAACGATAAATCAGTTACAAATCAGTGTCCAGATTTACCAGTAGACTTTGGCTGCTCTGGTGATGGAAACTGGCTGGTTGGTCAGCCTGCTTTGGTGTACAAATAAATCTGCCCTCTTAAATCAAGACTGGAGACCTTTCTCGCTAACATGCTATTGCTCAAAGAGAAGTTCTGAGCTTGATGCAGGATTTATTGGGTGGGTTCTACAGCCGGTGTTATGCAGGAGATCGGATGGGATGATCATGATGGTCTCTTCCGGTCTTCAAAATCCATGACTCTAAATGAAATAAAAAGAAGATGTAAGGTTAATATTACATATCTGCATCTCATTACTAATCTTGTTTGGTGACATTTTCTTTGTGTTACTTATTAGTGTTCATGTATGAAATTGTTAATGTTTTTTTTTAAACTAAGCAAATTCTCAGACAAAAAGAATTACATTAAGATAGAGTGAAGGTTGACAGTATGTATCAGTAATTTAAGATGTGAAAAACAAAACATTGCAAGGATGTTCTTATCCTAGATCAAGCATGGTAAAACTAAGGATTTTTTTAAAAGTGTAAATCTTAACATGTTAAGATAATAAAACTACTGTTAAGACACCCAGCCAACGTTAACAATACCCTGTAGGGATGCTGGGAGGGGGAAATATGAAAAAAAAAATCCATAGTGTCTTTAAAAATCTATTTCATCTAATTTGGGATCCTCAAACACTAAACTGCTTTAATCACATCTATATCTTAATAGCACTTCATCATTACAGGGCAGAGTTTGGTTTTTTCAGTGGCCTCACTGTGTATTTCCATCCTATAACCTGTTTTGAGTTTTTTTAACTTTATCCCTGATCTCTTATTTTACCTTTAAATTACCAGTATGTACTCACAACCTTAACACCATCTTAATGTTGTTTCTGTCTGGGAATATACAAAGAGATGGTTATCGCAAAGAGGAGAAATAGCTTTGCACAGCATAGGCAGAAGTTGTGTCCTAGATCCCCATTATGAGGTTTTTTAGTTTTTCTTTTCTTTTCTTTTCTTTTTTTTTGGGTGGGGGGAGGAAGAAGGTTGAAGGCCTAGTTTGGATTCAAACTTCAGGAGTCCTCAATGTTGTGGGGTCATGGTGCAAAAAAGAAGAAATTCCCTTGCATCATAATCACCAGGCTTTCTTTGTACGTTTTTCTGGGTTGTTAGGGCCAGTGCAGCAGGCTCCCCATAGATGTCATAGACTCAACCACTCTTGATGTCTTGGGAATGAGGCAGAACACGGGATGTGGTTGCCCCAGGCAGGGCAGGTGTAACGAGCCAATACACTATACCTGTTAGCTGCAAAGTTTCTGGTGGCTGGTGAAAACGCACAGCGCTTGGCCCCCTCCCGAACAGACCAAGAAGGGGTCCGCATTCTAGAGTACCAGACACCAGTGGATTCTCTATCAACAATGCATGTATATGCCCCTATGGCATAATGCTTGGGAAAGGTACAGAGCAAGGAGCTGTCCTCTATAAACCAGGTCAGGAGAGGATGTTTTGTCTTGTTCCCAGAAAATACTGGTGCCTTCTGTGATGACTCACATCTGATCTGCATAATTTTTGCCTGGGGATTTGTATCAACGCCTTAATGAACACAACGTAATAACAATTTAATTGTGTGTGATCTGTGTTGCATGAACACATATTACATTTATTATTTCATGTGTTTTGGGGTTTTATCTGAGAACAACCCTGATTTTCAGCAGTTTCTTCTGGATTAATATATCAATTTCCTGACGAATTTCAGATTGTCGGCTCATTGGGGCAGGGAACATCTGTTTGTTCTGTGGTTGGCCAGCAGCTAGCACAATGCAGTCCTGGGTCATGACAGGGGCTCCTAAGTGCTATGGTAATGCAAACAATAAAGAATAATAATAATCAAGTGGAGTTAATGCTGAGAGTACATATTAGTAATTTAGGATAAAATACAATACAGGGGTGTTGTCATTATTCAAACAACAAGCATTATAAACCCAGAACATTCACAGTTAAGGTTTGACTTAAAAAAATAAGGAATAAATTGGAATCACCCTGGTGGGATTCCCCAGTGACTAACAAACTTCCTTGCACAGCTAAACTCTCAGGATGGCAATACAGTACTAGAGTTTGAGATTATGTAAGTGGATGGGAGACATTTTCCTTCTAGTTGTCTTTTGGCAGAACATTTGAAAACTTGACTGTGGTGCTAGTTGTGTGTACTAGTGTCTACTACGCTGCACAGTTCATAGAGCAGGGAAGTTTTTGTATTTGTATGTATCACTGTGAGAGGGAAGCTAGCACCCTGCCGATAGTAATAATCTACAGCGTCATCAGATTCAACCCTGCTGATTGTGAATGTGTAGTCAGTGCCCGACCCACTGCCACTGAACCGATCTGGGTTGCCCGTGGGACGGCTGCTGGAGTAATAGATAAGAAGCTTGGGAGCCTGTCCAGGTTTCTGTTGGTACCAAGCAATGTAGCTGTTAATGCTTGCGCTGGCTTTGCATTTGATAGTGACGGTCTCTCCCACAGACACTGAGAGAGATTCTGGTGTCTGAGTCATCACAGTCTGTCCACTGGAACCTGGAGAGAGAGAATGAAAATTGGCAGGGTTGGGGCTATGGGACAATGATGTTAACATTATTCAAAACTTTACATTGAAACATTTGTAAAGTGAACAGTAGAAGTGAACTAGAAAATATACCAGGAATTAGTATTTCAATAAAAAACCCACTGCCATTTTTGATGGTTTGTCTCATTCCTTATTAACCCTTTTAACACTTGTCTGTTTCTTACCAGGGCTGCCTGCAGGGGGAGGGGGCGGGGGGCAAGTGGGGCAATTTGCCCCAGGCCCCACAGGGGCCCCCACGAGAATATAGTATTCTATAGTATTGCAACTTTTTTTTATGGAAGGGCCCCCCGAAATTGCTTTGCCCCAGGCCCCTGAATCCAGAAAAGCAGCAGCCAGAGAAGGGGAGTCTTTGAAATCATCTTGCTTCTGTGGGGTTGGAAATGCTCCTCAGTCAGGCATGTCGTGGAAATGGAACCATTTATGTGTTCGGCAGCTCAGTGAGGAAACATCAGCTGTGTGTGTATATGCAAAAAGAGCCCAATTATGTAAATGACCAGAAAGGAGTTTTGAAATATCTGACCTGATGGTTTCAATGCAGCATCGCTATTATGGGATGTAATGATTAGAATATATTTCCATGATTCGGATGGTAAAGCAGCCGGAGTTAGTTTTACAGGACACAGGTGGCAACAACAGCTGTTTGATTAACGATGAGTAACCAAGCGAGCTGCAGATTTAAATACAAGTAAGAAGAGCTAATGTGATTTGGTCATTTACTGTGTGAGGTTTCAATCCAATCAGTAGATCCTCTTCCGCATAATACATTAACTTTTTTCACCCCTACAACGAGGGCTCTTCTCAAGGCTTCATGGGCACACCCAGGCAGGTTGACGTGAGGTCTGGGAGGAGCTCACCCAAGGTCTGAGCATGCTCAGATTGGGATGCATGCGCAGCACAGACAGGTTGACAAGTGGCATCAGTGTGCCAGGTTCTTACGCTGCCTGCTGTGTGTGCCCTACACCCACTACCTCCATGCCACGGTAGGTGCCAGAGCCTGAGCGCTATGGGGGTGTTGTGTGAGCAGAGCAGGGGAGCCTCCAGCCCTCCCTCCATTGCTGTTCTCTGGCAAAGCCCCATGGGTTATATGTGTGGACTGAGCCACTTGTTGGAATGAACCATTCTGGGGTCTACTCTCGCACAACAGTAGCTGCGCCTGATCCCGTGCTATTAATACACCAGATTCCTCTCCTGATTCCCGTACACTGAACCACCATGGTCTCCTGAGAGGGTAATTTTCAATAATGATGCATCAGTGGAGATGCTCAGGCAAGGGCCCTGAGCTGGAGCCCAGTGAACTGTTTGGGGCTGAGTCCCCCCACCTACCCCAGCCAGCTACATTTAGAGAAGAAGCTCCTTAACTCAGGAGAACTAGGGCTGGTTAGTCTCTGCTAGAGCCAAGGAACTTCCACCTCCCTGTTATCCTCAAGGACCTGTCCCAGAAGAGTCAGATCTTAACAAGGACTTGACAATGCAGAGTCAGGTGTGGCCGCATAAGCAGGGGACTGAGCTAGGTTGGTGTAGCTCCTGCTGCAAGGGGAGGCTAACAGATAAAGACGCCCATATTGTATGTCCACATAGTTCTCCCTCTCAAAGGCTAGAGCACCCAAGTGCACACTTGATACTGGATTGTGGGCCCCCTAACTGACGCCTCCCTCTCCTTTCACCAAATGTGCCAACAACCCACAGACTCCACCAGACATTGTTCCACATCCCCTCCCCAGTTGCTGCCTCTTTTGGGTGGGTATGGCCAGTCAGAAGCCATAGAGAAACTGACTGAACATCCTCTTGATTGGCTCCCGCTGCTCTCTGCTAGCCAGACCCAGTCAGAGCGTGTGCACACCCAGGCCATTCGGGAACTGGGGGTGAGCACCTCTCTTTGTGGCCACTCCAATGCCCCGCCCACTGAAGGACACACTCTACATCTACCCAGTCACTCCGAAAATCCTGTGTGTGCCTATTACCTGCTTGTGCCTCAGGGTTCATGTGCATGTTGGGATTTGCTCCCACACAGGCCTTTGAGAATCTCGACCACAAAGTCTTACCATATGCTACAAACAAACTAGGGTGACCAGATATCCTGATTTTATAGGGACAGTCCCGATTTTTGGGTCTTTTCTTATATAGACTCCTATTACCCCCCCCTCCCCACACACACACACACCCTGTCCCGATTTTTCACACTTGCTGTCTGGTCACCTTAAAACAAACAGGTGCCTGATCTTATCACGACCATTAAAAATCCCCAGATTTCTGAGAGCTTCTCAATGGGATGTCATTGAGGCTCTATAGAAATAAAAGGAAACCCTGAGGCCATATTGGAAATGTATTTATGTGAGAAGTGGTTGGTTCCCATTTTTCTGTTGGGACAGTTTTGTCAGCAACTGTTGATTGGATGAAATGGTGACATTCTCTAGAAGTGTATCTCTGTAAAAATTTTCAACAGAACATGATCAAAACAATTTGTTTCAATAAGGTTAAACCATTTCCTTCTGATAAGGTTGAAATGTTTTGTTTTGATTTTTATAATTTTGACTTTTATACTTCACCGTAAAAGTTGAGTTGGTAACGTTGAAATGAAATGTTTTAATTTTATTGAAGCAAAAAGTCATTTTTGATTTTTCCAGAATACTTTTTAGAACTTTTCTTATACAGGAAACTTTGACATTTCCCATGGAAAGGGGATTCTGGTTTGCAATTAGCTCTCTGTATTAGAATTAATTCTGTTTGATATAAAAAGGAGCCACTCAATTAAGAAAGAAGGTGTAACAGCTGTTTGGAGCAATTTGTATTGATGTGTGTCTGATGCGCTGGGATTCAATAGTGAGGATAAAGCAGTGAAAACTAGAGCCTGTGCAAACTCATTGGGTCTTTTGGAGTTCTCTTTTTTACTGTATGTTCTGAGAAGTAATAAGTCACCCTCTTCATTCACATTTGACAGAACACTTGTAAGGCAGAGAGTAATATCTTCCACAAACAGTAACTTCATCTCATGCTGCAGAGAGCATGAGGTTTTTGTACTGGTCTGTATCACTGTGGGAGAGGGAAGCTGCCACCCTTCTGGCAGTAATAATCTCCAGCATCATCAGCTTCAACCCGGCTGATTGTAAAAGTGAAGTCGGTGCCAGACCCACTGCCACTGAACCGGGCTGGGATCCCAGAGGGACGGGTGGAAGCGCTGTAGATAAGGAGCTTAGGAGCTTGTCCTGATTTCTGTTGGTACCAGTGCATGTAGCTGCTGCTAACACTGGAACTGGCTTTGCAGTTGATGGTGACTGTCTCTCCAGGAGACACTGCCAGGGATTCTGGAGTCTGAGTCAGCACAATCTGCCCACTGGAGTCTGGATGGGAGAAAAAACAGTTAAAAGAAAAAGAAATATAAAATGACACAAACTTCGTAATTTTTAACTAAGTACAAAGCTGCATCTTGTATCCCTCCTTCAATTACATTGCAGATGCCATTGGGAATGATTGCTTGAAAAGGAAATTCTGAGCATTTGCAGCCTAGTGAAATATTATAACTTTAGTTTAAACTAATTTCCCCTGTTGTTGTTGTTACCCTGAATGCAGAGCACAAGGAGCCAGAGTAGCTGAGTCTGGGAGATCATCTTGATATGTCTAGAGTGACAGACACTGAGCTCAGAAGCACAAAGTGTGAAGGTGGAACGTTTATATCTGCTCTGAACAGCTGGGAACTGTCACTGGGGTGGAAATATGCAAAGCAGCATCTCTCTGTAAATATCCATTCCCTCTGCAGACCCAGGGCTATGTACAGCCCCCAGTGTAGGGCAGGATAGAGCTGGAGTAACAAGGGGAGCTTGCATTTAAATTTACTGCCTTTTACTTTCAATAGAGTTATGAAATGTTCATATTTGGTTTATTTCCTGCTCCTCTTCTGTTAGAATTATGTTTTGTATTTCCAAGATGCCCATGTTAACGTACACAGAAGTCTCTACCAATCATCCATGTATCTTAGCATATCTGACATATCTCCCCTAGTTATTCCCTTGGGCTGTGCTGCCGGTGTCTAGGCATGAGCCTTCATTTTACCCCTCTCCATACGGACACTCTTCAATTGTCACTTCCCTCAGGGCACCTTGCCCTCCTCAGACATAGCAGTGATCCCGAATGGCTGGCCTCCCCATTGGAGTAGATCCCCACGATGGTGACATTATGAAGAATAGTCACCTGAGAGCTCTAGCTATAAAAGAGCTAAATTACAGACCCATATCAGATGTGCTGAGCACCTGCCTCTCAGATACATGTGAATAGATGCAGTGGGTGCTCAAACCTTCGACAATCAGGCTCTCTGCCATCCGGTGGACTCCTCAGCCCTGCAGTAGACACCTGGCTCCCTATACCAGGCATGGGGAAAGTTTTAGGTGTCTAAGAAGGGGTCACAAAATGCAGCACGTTGAGCAGGGAGCGGCCTAAGCTAGCCAGTAGGAAATGCTGAGGAAATGGGTGTGCGCTCAGCCCTGCCCCTCAAAGGTAGCTAGACACCTAAATCCGTGCAGGCAGGAGGTGCCCATCTCTGCTTGGAATTCACAACTGTCAACATCTTTTCCTGGATTTGGGCACCACAGCCAGGTCAGCCCTTTCTTCTGAAAAACCAGAGAGAGAGTCCGAGTGACGGCTCACTCTATCATACCAATAGCCCTGTGGTTAAGACACTCACCTGGGATGTGGGAGACCTATTTTCATATCCCTTCTCTGCCTGATTTGGAGTAGGGCTTGGGCTTTGGGAACCAAAGTTCAGGTGATTTCCATGACCACCAAACTATGGGGTATTGTGGGGCAGGTGTCCCTAAATTTCTCTGGTTGGAGCTGTCCACTTTGTGTAACTAATTAAACAGGCCTCGGAGCAGGGCCTTGAATTTGGGTCTTCCACATCGTGCCCTAACCACTCTCTCTCTCGGGGCCAATGAATATTTAATTATTTACACAACATGGAACAGCTTCAACAGTCTCTTTTAAACAACTTTTTCAGGCCTGCAGAGCCTGGCAGTGTAGCTGGAAGCTATTGTGGATTTGACAGACGGCTCTGGGGAGGCAGCTGTTAATTACAGCAGATCCACTGGCTGCTCTCACATTGGGTGCTGAAGTAGCCCAGGCATGGCCAGAATCTTAAGTTTTGCCCCCTCCCTCTGGGTGGCATCTCTCAGGAAACACAGCACAAAATTTTTCCCCTCTCACGTTTATAGGCTGAAAACAGAAACAAAATGACAGGAAACCACCTGGGTGCGCTCAGATTGAAATGTCATTCTGTGGAGCTTGTACATCTGCTGCTCTGCCCCTGGAGACCCGAGCGGAATGTAAAGCTGCCCTTCCCTCCTCTTCTCCTGTCTTTTCTTTCTCTCTTCCCCATCCCTTCCTCCACCCCTCCCTGCTTTCTCTAGGATGCCTGCTGTCTGGGAGTAGCTTGGTGGTTCAGTGTTTATGGACTCTATTCTGGAATCCAGTGTTGTGTCTGGTCATTGACAAAGAGCTCGTCTTCCCTTCCTGCACCAATTTCTTCTTTACCATCAATTGTGTCAAATGTGCCGCACTGTCACTTAACCGAACTCCCTCCCTCCCCCCCCCATTAAGCTCTGTGCTCTGAATTGTTTGACCTGGTTCCCCCTAGTGGTGATTCAGAGAAGAAGGCAAAAACCTTTAGTTACCTCTCTGGGGCTGACACAGTCATTGACCCTGCTGCAGGAGTAGCAGGTGTTTAGAAGATTTTGTGTCGAGGAAGATGTTTTAATGAGCAAAGCTACAGAGCAGCCCAGGCAAGGTTTGTGTTCATGTGTATCACTGTGAGAGGGAGGTGGTAGCCTGGCTGACAACAGTATCATCAGCTTCAACACTGTTGATTATGAGGGTGAAATCAGTGCTCTATACACTGCCACTGAAACGGCTGTAGCCTCACTGGAGAGACACTGCCAGGAATCCTGTAGTGCGAATCATCACAATTGTCCCCTGGAGTCTGAATGTATGAAAACCTTATAATTAAATCCATACCTAGAGATCCCCAATCCAGTGAGCAATACAGAGAATAGAAATATTTCTGTTTGCATCTTTGCATGGCTGATTCTGAATATCACTTACAATCTTATAATCCACAAGGTGGTGGGGGAGGGGGTGATATAGAGCCCGAGTTCATAGTGCTTCCCGCAGTAATGATTTTGATCCCATTTCCTTTTGGCTGTGGAGGGGAGGATGCCTTGGACACCTGCTCTTGTAAGGAATAGGAGAAGAAACTTTCCGTGGAGCCCGATTATCCCCTAACGGCTACTGAAGAGTTTCTTGGATGTGAAGCAGCTGGGACTGGCCACTGTTGGAGAGTGATATTGGATTAGATGGACCACAGCTCAGGTATAGCGATTGCTGTGTTCCTCTCCCTGCTGCCCTCGCACCCAGAACCCCACTGACTTCACCTGTGCTGGCAAAACTGGGACTCAGAATTCATCCTGGGTGCAGCTCCAGTGTTGGCAGCGCTGCTGGGAGCTGCTGTGTACAAATGGCTCGGGTGATTTTACCACCGTGTGATGTAACCCTGCTCTGGGGGCACTGGGCAGGAATTCTGGGTTGCATTTCTGCCAGTACTGCCAGTATCACAGAGTCCCAACCCCAGTGACTGTGCTTTGCTAGATAAGAAGCTGAATCCTACAGCAGCTTTTAGTCTGACTTGTTTGGATTAGTCTATTGCAGTTGTCACTGTGGGTGCTTTATAAAGCTGGAGTACAGTTCTCTGTCCGTTTTCTCAGCTCAGTACAAAGGTACTAGGATTGTAACCTGCTGTCAGTAGGAAGCTGGATGCAGCCCATAAGAGCAAATCCATGTTAGTGGCAGGGGAGCAATTGCTGAGTAAAGAGTGCTGAACCACATGGTGGGAGGAAGCACCTGAAAGGACTAGAAATTCTGGAGTGAGGAGGGAAGGGACACAAGTCTGACACACCCAGGCGTCCCAGTGCAGGGCAGTAGAAGCATCAACACCAGGAAACTGCACAGGAAGCAGCTGAAATACTGTGAGTGAGAGTCTGAAATTAAACAGGGCAGGGAGGTTTTTGTTCTGGTCTGTATCACTGTGTGTGAGAGGGGAGCTGCTATAGTGCAGGCAGTAATAATCTCCAGCATCATCGGCTTCAACCTGGCTGATTGTAAAAGTGTAGTCCATGCCCGACTCACTGCTACTGAACCGGTCTGGGATCCCAGAGGGACGGGTAGAAGCACTGTAGACAAGGAGCTTAGGAACTTGTCCTGATTTCTGTTGGTACCAGGCCATGTAGTGGCTGTTAACACTGGAAATGACTTTGCAGTTGATGGTGACTCTGTCTCCTGGAGACACTACCAGGGATTCTGGAGTCTGATTCAGCACAAGCTGCCCGCTGGAGTCTGGATGGGAGAAAAAACATTTAAAAGAAAAATAAATATAAAGTTACTCAAACTTTGTAACTTTTAACTAAGTACAAAGCTGCATCTTTAAGTGACTATCTTGTATCCCTCCTTCAATAACATTGCAGATGCCATTGGGAATGATTGCTTGAAAAGGAAATTCTGAGCATTTGCAGCCTAGTAAAATATTATAACTTTATTTTAAACTAATTTCCCCTGTTATTGTTGTTACCCTGAATGCAGAGGACAAGGAGCCAGAGTAGCTGAATCTGGGAGATCATCTTGATATGTCTAGGGTGACAAACACCGAGCTCAGAAGCACAAAGTGTGAAGGTGGCACGTTTATATCTCCTCTGAACAGCTGGGAACTGTCACTTTGGTGGAAATATGCAAAGCAGCGTCTCTGTGTAAATGTCCATTCCCTCTGCAGACCCAGGGCCACGTACATCCTTCAGTGTAGGGCAGAATAGAGCCAGAACAACAAGGGGAGCTTGCATTTTAAATTTACTGCCCTTTACTTTCAATAGAGTTATGAAATGTTCATATCTGGTTTATTTCCTGCTCCTCTTCTGTTAGAATTATGTTTTGTATTTCCAAGATTCCCATGTTAACGTACACAGAAGTCTCTACCAGTCATCCATGTATCTTAGCATATCTCACATATCTCCCCTAGTTATTCCCTTGGGCTGTGCTGCCTGTGTCTAGGCATGAGCCTTCATTTTACCCCTCTCCATATGGTCACTCTTCAAATGTCACTTCCTTCAGGGCACCTTGTCCTTCTCAGACATAGCAGTGATCCCGAATGGCTGGCCTCCTCATTGGAGTAGACCCCCACGATGGTGACATTGTGTGGAATAGACGCCTGAGAGCTCTCGCTATAAAAAAGCTATGGGGTATTGTGGGGCAGGCCTCTCTAAATCTCTCTGGTTGGAGCTATCCACTTTGTGTAACTAAAGAAATAGGCATCGGAGCAGGGCCTTGAACTTGGGTCTTCCATGTTCCAAGTTGTTTCCTAACCAGTGTTTCTCTCTGGGCCAATGAATATTTAATTAGTTACACAATGTGGAACAGCTTCAACGGTCTCTTTGAAATGTGAATTTGAAACAATTTTTTCAGGCCTGCAGAGCCTGGCATTGTTGCTGGGAGCTATTGTGGATTTGACAGACAGCTCTGGGGAGGCAGCTGTAAATTACAGGAGACCCAGGGGCTGCTCTAACTTTCATTGGGTCTTGAAGTAGCCCGGGCATGGGCAGAATCTTAACTTTGCCCCCTCCCTGTAGGGTGCATCTCTCAGGAAACGCAGCACAGACTCTGCCCCCTCATGTTTATAGGCTGATAGGAAGTGGAAACAAAATGACAGGAAACCACCTGGGTGCGCTCAGATTGAAATGTCATTCTGTGGAGCTTGTACATCTGCTGCTCTGCCCCTGGAGACCCAAGTGGAATGTAAAGCTGCCCTTCCCTCCTCTTCTCCTGTCTTTTCTTTCTCTCTTCCCCATCCCTTCCTCCACCCCTCCCTGCTCTCTCTAGGATGCCTGGTGTCTGGGAGTAGCATGGTGGTTCGGTGTTTATGGACTCTATTCTGGAATCCAGTGTTGTGTCTGGTCATTGACAAAGAGCTCGTCTTCCCTTCCTGCACCAATTTCTTCTTTACCATCAATTGTGTCAAATGTGCAGCACTGTCACTTAACTGAACTCCCTCCCCGCCTCCCTCCCTCCCCCAGCCCCATTAAGCTCTGTGCTCTGAATTGTTTGACCTGGTTCCCCCTAGTGGTGATTCAGAGAAGAAGGCAAAAACCTTTAGTTACCTCTCTGGGGCTGACACAGTCATTGACCCTGCTGCAGGAGTAGCAGGTGTTTAGAAGATTTTGTGTCGAGGAAGATGTTTTAATGAGCAAAGCTACAGAGCAGCCCAGGCAAGGTTTGTGTTGATGTGTATCACTGTGAGAGGGAGGTGGTAGCCTGGCTGACAACAGTAGCTTCAGCTTCAACATTGTTGATTATGAGGGTGAAATCAGTTTCTATCATAGAATCATAGAATCATAGAATATCAGAGTTGGAAGGGACCTCAAGAGGTCATCTAGTCCAACCCCCTGCTCAAAGCAGGACCAATTCCCAGCTAGATCATCCCAGCCAGGGCTTTGTCAAGCCGGGCCTTAAAAACCTCCAAGGAAGGAGACTCCACCACCTCCCTAGGTAACGCATTCCAGTGTTTCACCACCCTCCTAGTGAAATAGTTTTTCCTGATATCCAACCTGGACCTCCCCCACTGCAACTTGAGACCATTGCTCCTTGTTCTGTCATCTGCCACCACTGAGAACAGCCGAGCTCCATCCTCTTTGGAACCCCCCTTCAGGTAGTTGAAGGTTGCTATCAAATCCCCCCTCATTCTTCTCTTCTGGAGACTAAACAATCCCAGTTCTCTCAGCCTCTCCTCATAAGTCATGTGCTCCAGACCCCTAATCATTTTTGTTGCCCTCCGCTGGACTCTTTCCAATTTTTCCACATCCTTCTTGTAGTGTGGGGCCCAAAACTGGACACAGTATTCCAGATGAGGCCTCACCAATGTCGAATAAAGGGGAACGATCACGTTCCTCGATCTGCTGGCAATGCCCCTACTTATACAGCCCAAAATGCCGTTAGCCTTCTTGGCAACAAGAGCACACTGTTGACTCATATCCAGCTTCTCGTCCACTGTGACCCCTAGGTCCTTTTCAGCAGAACTGCTACCTAGCCATTCGGTCCCTAGTCTGTAGGAATGCATGGGATTCTTCCGTCCTAAGTGCAGGACTCTGCACTTGTCCTTGTTGAACCTCATCAGGTTTTTTTCTGCCCAATCCTCTAATTTGTCTAGGTCCCTCTGTATCCGATCCCTACCCTCTAGTGTATCTACCACGCCTCCTAGTTTAGTGTCATCTGCAAACTTGCTGAGAGTGCAGTCCACACCATCCTCCAGATCATTAATAAAGATATTAAACAAAATCAGCCCCAGGACCGACCCTTGGGGCACTCCGCTTGAAACCGGCTGCCAACTAGACATGGAGCCATTGATCACTACCCGTTGAGCCCGACGATCTAGCCAGCTTTCTATCCACCTTACAGTCCATTCATCCAGCCCATACTTCTTTAACTTGGTGGCAAGAATACTGTGGGAGACCGTATCAAAAGCTTTGCTAAAGTCAAGGAATAACACATCCACTGCTTTCCCCTCATCCACAGAGCCAGTTATCTCATCATAGAAGGCAATTAGGTTAGTCAGGCACGACTTCCCCTTCGTGAATCCATGCTGACTGTTCCTGATCACTTTCCTCTCCTCTAAATGTTTCATAATTGATTCCTTGAGGACCTGCTCCATGATTTTTCCAGGGACTGAGGTGAGGCTGACTGGCCTGTAGTTCCCCGGATCCTCCTTCTTCCCTTTTTTAAAGATGGGCACTACATTAGCCTTTTTCCAGTCATCTGGGACCTCCCCCGATCGCCATGAGTTTTCAAAAATAATGGCTAATGGCTCTGCAATCTCACCCGCCAACTCTTTTAGCACCCTCGGATGCAGCGCATCCGGCCCCATGGACTTGTGCACGTCCAGTTTTTCTAAATAGTCCTGAACCACTTCTTTCTCCACAGAGGGTTGGTCACCTTCTTCCCATGCTGTACTGCCCAGTGCAGCAATCTGGGAGCTGACCTTGTGCGTGACGACAGAGGCAAAAAAATCATTGAGTACATTAGCTTTTTCCACATCCTCTGTCACTAGGTTGCCTCCCTCATTCAGTAAGGGGCCCACACTTTCCTTGACTTTCTTCTTGTTGCTAACATACCTGAAGAAACCCTTCTTGTTACTCTTAACATCTCTTGCTAACTGCAACTCCAAGTGTGATTTGGCCTTCCTGATTTCACTCCTGCACGCCTGAGCAATATTTTTATACTCCTCCCTGGTCATTTGTCCAATCTTCCACTTCTTATAAGCCTCTTTTTTGCATTTAAGATCAGCAAGGATTTCACTGTTTAGCCAAGCTGGTCGCCTGCCATATTTACTATTCTTTCTACACATCGGGATGGTTTGTTCCTGCAACCTCAATAAGGATTCTTTAAAATACAGCCAGCTCTCCTGGACCCCTTTGCCCTTCATGTTATTCTCCCAGGGGATCCTGCCCATCTGTTCCCTGAGGGAGTCAAAGTCTGCTTTTCTGAAGTCCAGGGTCCGTATTCTGCTGCTCTCCTTTCTTCCTTGTGTCAGGATCCTGAACTCGACCATCTCATGGTCACTGCCTCCCAGGTTCCCATCCACTTTTGCTTCCCCTACTAGTTCTTCCCTGTTTGTGAGCAGCAGGTCAAGAAAAGCTTTGCCCCTAGTTGGTTCCTCCAGCACTTGCACCAGGAAATTGTCCCCTACACTTTCCAAAAATTTCCTGGATTGCCTATGCACCGCTGTATTGCTCTCCCAGCAGATATCAGGGTGATTAAAGTCTCCCATGAGAACCAGGGCCTGTGATCTAGCAATTTCTGCTAGTTGCCAGAAGAAAGCCTCGTCCACCTCATCCCCCTGGTCTGGTGGTCTATAGCAGACTCCAACCACAACATCACCCTTGTTGCTCCCACTTCTCAACTTTATCCAGAGACTCTCAGGTTTTTCTGCAGTATCATACCGGAGCTCTGAGCAGTCATACTCCTCTCTTACATACAACGCAACTCCCCCACCTTTTCTGCCCTGCCTGTCCTTCCTGAACAGTTTATATCCATCCATGACAGTACTCCAATCATGTGAGTTGTCCCACCAAGTCTCTGTTATTCCAATCACATCATAGTTCCCTGACTGTGCCAGGACTTCCAGTTCTCCCTGCTTGTTTCCCAGGCTTCTTGCATTTGTGTATAGGCACTTAAGATAACTCAATGATCGTCCCTCTTTCTCAGCATGAGACAGGAATCCTCCCCTCTTGCGCTCTCCTGCTTGTGCTTCCTCCCAGGATCCCATTTCCCCACTTACCTCAGGGCTTTGGTCTCCTTCCCCTGGTGAACCTAGTTTAAAGCCCTCCTCACTAGGTTAGCCAGCCTGCTGGCGAAGATGTTCTTCCCTCTCTTCGTTAGGTGGAGCCCATCTCTGCCTAGCACTCCTTCTTGGAACACCATCCCATGGTCGAAGAATCCAAAGCCTTCTCTCCGACACCACCTGCGTAGCCATTCATTGACTTCCACGATTCGACGGTCTCTACCCCGGCCTTTTCCTTGCACAGGGAGGATGGACGAGAACACCACTTGCGCCTCAAACTCCTTTATCCTTCTTCCCAGAGCCACGTAGTCTGCAGTGATCTGCTCAAGGTCATTCTTGGCAGTATCATTGGTGCCCACGTGGAGAAGCAGGAAGGGGTAGCGATCCGAGGGCTTGATGAGTCTCGGCAGTCTCTCCGTCACATCGTGTATCCTAGCTCCTGGCAAGCAGCAAACCTCTCGGTTTTCCCGGTCAGGGCGGCAGATAGATGACTCAGTCCCCCTGAGGAGGGAGTCCCCGACCACCACCACCCTCCTCCTCCTCTTGGGAGTGGTGGTCGTGGAACCCCCATCCCTAGGACAGTGCATCTTTTGCCTTCCAATCGGTGGAGTCTCTTTCTGCTCCCTTCCCTCAGATGGGCCATCTAGTCCACTCTCCGCATTAGCACCTGTAGAGAGAACATGGAAACGATTCCTCACCTGTATCTCCATTGCTGGTGCATGGACGCTCCTCTTTCTTCTTCTGGAGGTCACATGCTGCCAAACCTCTTCACAGTCCTTCTGTCCCTGCTGCGCCTGCTCTGAATCTTCAGAACATTGTGGCCGTAGAAGCATCTCCTGACGTCTGTCCAGGAAATCTTCATTTTCCCTTATGCAACGCAGAGTCGATACTTGTTTCTCCAGCCCTCGAACCTTCTCCTCCAGTATGGAGACCAGCTTGCACTTTGTACAGACAAAGTCGCTTCTGTCCTGCGGAAGAAAGACAAACATGGCACAACCTGTGCAGGTTACAACAGCTGATCGCTCACCTTCCATATCACCGTCCTCTTAGGAGCTTCCTCAACTGTTGCAGGAACTACTCGGAGAAACCTGCAGATGAAAGCCTCAGTGCGCTCTCCCTAGGCAAACTCCCGCTGTTAGCCTCTGCTGTTCGCCGCTCAGCTGGTTCGCTGCTGACTGCCCTTATATACCAGTCAGGCCCACTCAAGGCCCAGCTGGAACAAAGCACTCCCAATTCACACTTTTCAAACAAACAAGCAAGCAATCTCCACTGCTACTGAAATGGCTGTAGCCTCACTGGAGAGACACTGCCAGGAAACTGAATGTATGAAAACCTTATAACAACAGCTCTTGTAAGAAATAGGAGAAGAAACTTTCTGCGGGGCCTGGTTATCCCCTAACTCCTACTGAAGAGTTTCTTGGATGCGAAACAGCTGGGACTGGCCGGTACTGGAGAGTGATATTGGCTTAGATGGACCACAGCTCAGGTATAGTGATTGCTGTGTTCCTCTCCCTGCTGCCCTAGCACCCATAACTCCACTGACTTGATCTGTGCTGGGAAAACGGGGACCCAGAATTCATCCTGGGTGCAGCTCCAGCGATGGCGGCACTGCTGGGAGCTGCAGTGTACAAATGACTCGGGTGTTTTTACTACCGTGTAATGTAACCCTGTTCTGTGGGCACTGCTCAGGAATTCTGGGTTCCATTTTGCCAGTACTGCAAATCCATGTTAGTGGCAGGGGAGCAATTGCTGAGTAAAGAGTGTTGAACCACATGGTGGTAGGAAGCACCTGAAAGGACTAGAAATTTGGAGTGAGGAGGGAGGGGATGCAAGTCTGACACACCCAGGAGTCCCAGTGCAGGGCAGTTGAAGCACCAGCACCAGGGAACTGGACAGGAAGTAGCTGAAATCCTGTGAGTGAGAGCGTGAAACTAAGCTGAGCCGGGAGGTTTTTGTGCTGGTCTGTATCACTGTGTGAGAAGGGAGCTGCTATGTTGCTGGCAGTAATAATCTCCAGCATCATCAGCTTCAACCCGGCTGATTGTAAAAGTGAAGTCCGTGCCAGACCCACTGCCACTGAACCGGTCTGGGATCCCAGAGGCACGGGTGGAAGCACCGTAGATAAGGAGCTTAGGAACTTGTCCTGATTTCTGTTGGTACCAGGCCATGAAGTTGCTGGTAACACTGGAACTGGCTTTGCAGTTGATGGTGACTCTGTCTCCTGGAGACACTGCCAGGGATTCCGGAGTCTGAGTCAGCACAAGCTGCCCACTGGAATCTGGATGGGAGAAAAACATTTAAAAGAAAAATAAATATAAAATTACTCAAACTTTGTAACTTTTAACTAAGTACAAAGCTGCATCTAGTATCCCTCCTTCAATAACATTCTAAATGCCATTGGGAATGATTGCTTGAAAAGCAAATTCTGAACATTTGCAGCCTAGTGAAATATTATAACTTTATTTTAAATTAATTTCCCCTGTTGTTGTTGTTACCCCGACTGCAGAGGACAAGGAGCCAGAGTAGCTGAGTCTGTGTGATCATCTTGATATGTCTAGAGTGACAGACACTGAGCTCAGAAGCACAAAGTGTGAAGGTGGCACGTTTATATCTGCTCTGAACAGCTGGGCACTGTCACTTGGGTGGAAATATGCAAAGCAGCGTCTCTGTGTAAATGTCCATTCCCTTTGCAGACCCAGGGTCATGTACACCCCTCAGTCTGGTAACGCAGCTGCCATTCCTTGCAGAGAGGGATGCCCCACTCAACTGCTTCTTGGCCCACACTCATCCTCCTTGACTTCTTGGCTGTAGCTGACATTGTTGATCTCTCTCTCTCTCTCTCATACACAATTCCTTGGTTCTCATGATGTCACCCTGTCCTGGTTCTCCTCCTGTCTCAGTTATTGTTCTGACAGCATCTAGTTTGGCGTAAACATTCTCTGTTATTAACTTCAATATGTAGGAAAAATGGCAAGTTCTAAAAGCTGCTTTTCTCGCTAAACTCCCTTCTTCAGTCCATCTGTGTATCAATCACAGAGCTTTCTATAGCATCCATCAGCCTTTATCAAATATTAACTACAGAATGTGACAATCAAACTATTTTGCGTGTAGTAACAAAGTAGTCAGTTGAATGAATGACATTTCCACAACCAAATACAGAGACTCGGATAAAAGAGAAGGGAACAGAAGGGAAAAGGAAACAAAGAATTAGATATTCTGTTGTATCATTAAATGCTAGGTGGGTAAAGATTGCTGTCAATTTGAGGGCCAAATTGTAGCTCTTTTCTCAGGCAGGCAGGAACCCTTGTCCATCATCGGTTAGGTTGGAAGTCTGGATTGGAGGAGAGGTTGAGATGATGGATAAAGTTTCCTTCTTTCTCGCAAAGTGTAGAGGAGCCAGCATCAGTGGAGCAGGCAAAAAGAATTCCAGGAGCATTCAAGTGAGATTGTGAAACCCAGGAAACACCATGGCCTGAAGTTCAATAGGCTTTACACCCATTAAACCCATAATGTGAGTGGACCATAAAGAAAAGGATAAAAGCTGGGGGTAGGGAACAAACAAAAAGAGAGCCCTACCCCGCCTCTTTTGGGTTACTGAGGATCATACACTTTTTCGTTTCATGGAAAGCTACTTAGCCTTTCCTCTCCAGATTTTCAAGAGTCTTTTTAACCCAAACAAATTCAACTCCTAAACAAAGCAGCATTGAACACAGTCTCAGGACATGTTAGAATGTTCAGGTTCTCCAAGGGGATTAAGAATGACAGAGCCTCTTAGAATTCGAGGTCACAGTTCAATAGTTCACAAGGCCTCAGCTTCAACTGTCTCTTTTCCACACAAGGCCAAGTCTCTTGGTTCTCTTGTCATTTCAGCTGCTCAGGAACAACTGCCACTGTCTCTGCTGGTGTCTACCAATGTGCCAACAAGACCTCATGGTCAATGTTATCAAAGAGTTGAATGTAAAAGGGTACCACGTGAGCTATGGTTAGGATTATAGTGAGCAGGTCCTCCACTTGGGGGCTACTATTTTAACATGTATTGCTTTGGGAGAAAATGTTGAAGCCTGGATTCTAAATCCATATTTAGGCACCTTAATAAAAATGGCCTGATTTTCAGATGGGTCGGTCATCTTCATCCCCCATTGATTTCAGCATCTCTGACAATCAAGTCATTTTTTTTAGGTGCTTCCGTATAGATTTATTAGGCTAACTTAAGACACCCCAGGTATGCAAATGTTGGTTACATGTGTTAAATAGAAATGGGTAAGCTAGAAACCATGTCTTCCTCTTACGACTTAGGTTCCTATGAAATTTTCCACTCTAGTGCAATGGAGGATTCATCTTCCATTTGAGTGATTCCTTTAATATGTGCATTTATTTTATTTCTATATATGCTCTTAATAACAACACTATCTACCTGTATACTCTGAAGTATCGTATTGTTGGCATTACCCCATAGAACTCCTGCTGACCAGTTAAGGTTGAATGCAAAGAACAATAGCAGAGCCAAATGGAAAACCCTCATTAGACTGTCCACTCCATTCTCCATGCTGGAGTGTTTCCTACCACACATGGACTATGCTTTTGCTTGCAGCCACCCTCGCCATTTCCAGCAGCCAGCAGAGGGTTCTCTTGCTGTGCTGTAGCAGAGTCAAACCCTCTGCGTATCATTCTAGACACCGAGCAGTGAGCTAGACTGGAACCGCCGTATTGACACTGGACTTCTTTGCAGGAAGCAGCTGTTCCTCTAGAATCACAGGAACTGAAGAGCCCAGGCAGGTTTTGATACGGGGCAGCATCACTGTGAGAGGGAAGCTGACACTTTCTTACTGATGATCCCCATCATCTGCTTCAACCACAACGATAATGAGACTGTAAATCAGTGTAACCATTCCCTGAGTGACTGCCCCTGAACCAGGCTGGGACCCCAGAAGGCAGGGTAGAGCCAGAATAAGAAGGGGAGCTTGTCCTGATTTCTGTTGGTACCGGACTATATTGTTGCTAGCACTGGCTCTGGCTTTGCAATTGATTGTGACTTTTTCTTCCGGAGTCTTGGTCATCACAATGACCTCACTGGAGTCTCAATGAAAAATAAAATAAGGAACTAGATCTACATGAAAATAAAAAATAAGCTGTATTGTTTTATCATATGTCTCCTTACATTCATCACCATGCTTTTACATTGTATTTACATAGTTTTATTATTTTAACATAAAATGAAAGTAATTTCTAAGCTAGGTGTGTATATATAATACCAAAGTGATGACACTGGATGGAGATGAAACAGAAAAAAATATACTGCAGCATTTCTAGATCTGCTTTTTTCAAGCCAATATCCTCTTGTTCTGCCCCTTTACCTTGGATCCTGAGCACTAACAACCAGAGATGCTGAGGCTGTGAGATCGTTTTGCTATGTTGGTGCTGTCCGGTGCAAAGTACTGCACTACTGATTAGGGGGCTGGAGCACATGACTTATGAGGAGAGGCTGAGGGAACTGGGATTGTTTAGTCTGCAGAAGAGAAGAATGAGGGGGGATTTGATAGCTGCTTTCATCCAAAGAGGATGGATCTAGACTGATCTCAGTGGTGGTAATGGTCTCAAGTTGCAGTGGGGGAGGTTAGGTTGGATATTAGGAAACACTTTTTCACTAGGAGGGTGATGAAGCACTGGAATGGGTTACCTAGGGAGGTGGTGGAATCTCCTTCCTTAGAGGTTTTTAAGGTCAGGCTTGGGGATTGGTCCTGCTTTGAGCAGGGGGTTGGACTAGATGACCTCCTGAGGTCCCTTCCAACCCAGATATTCTGTGATTCTAGGACTAGGGTCAGTTTAGTTTTCTTTCCTGTTCAGAAAAGCCTTGAGCAGATTCCTTTTTGGGATAATTGGAAACAAAACTGTGGGAAGTGAGAGAACTGGGTTTGTCATGTCTGAAGAACTGAAGTATCCAGGAGCTTGGAGACTTGACACCCCACTAGCTGCTAGGACTGCGCTGGTGAGCAGAGGGAGACTAAAATCCCTGGAGTGCAGTATGAGCAGCCCTGCCGGCTGTCGTGCCACTCTGGGTGTGAATCTCCCACAGCCCAGCCGGTGGTGATTTCCACTCTCTCCATGCAAGGCCCAGGGGGGACAGGATTTCTAGCTAGCTCTTCATCATGGAGAGCCTGGCCTGATAACAACAGCGCAGTGATCTGAAACCCTGACACAGACAGTTAGGGGATGGGTAAGAGGGTGCATAGCTCAGTCCAGAGCCGGAGAAAGGGATAGATGTATTTGCTGCCCTCAGCCAATTAGTTAAATGAAAAAACACTGAGTGGATTACAACGTGCACCTAAATAAGAGCAAAGGACTGTCCTGTTGTGATTCAGAAAACCCAGTCTGTGCATCTTGTAGATTTTGGGCTGATTCTTACCCTGGATCCAGAGCACTAAGAAGCAGATGAGCAGAGCCTGTGAGATCATCTTCCTGCATCTGTCCTGACCAGCACTTGTCAATAAACCACAAAGAGTGAAGTGAAACCTTCATAACTGCTCCAAGCAGCAGGGAAGGGTCAGTGGGTTGCATATAAGCAAAGCATCTCCTCTCAGCCCCTGATATGGAGTCAGAGCTCCATCTATTGTAAATCAGTGTAGATGCCCTGATGTCAGTGGAGCTATGGTGATTTACACCTGCTGAGGAGCTGGGTCATGGGCGATGGATTGGTTTGTGCTATTCCAGAGAGAGTATTTCGGTATGAATGTGTTACAAACTCTGTTGTTTATCCTTCCCCCCCCCCCCGCCCACCTATCTACTGTTGGCTTCTTGCTCCTGATTTTTGTGTCTTTGTTCTGCCCAAGCTAATAGCATGGAGAAACATGGAGAGGGCATTTAGACCAACTCCTCAGCCACTTTTACCCTGTATTCAGGCTCTCGCATCAGCCTGGAACTCTCCCTGCTAACCCAACAACAAACACCATGTCTCCTCCTGTGTGGCCCTCGTCCAAACCCTCTTCTTCAAGCCCCCATACACTAGCCCTCTAATTCCATTGAAAGAATTGGTGTTAACCAAGAAAGAAACAAGCAACCTACAGGATGCGTACACAAGCCTCATAAGTAACCATATTATCTTCCCTATCACCCTGCCCCTTCTCCATCCCTTTCCTGTGTTGTCTCCTCTTTGTTGCTCAAATAGTTTAGACCACTACCCTGTAAGCATGTGTGCGCATGTGTACCGTTGGGTACAAGGGGAGAGGCATTGGATTCCAGGCATAGGATACTGATGGACTCAATGGTACCTCATATATAAAGTGGCATCGCCAATGCTAACAATGTAATTATGAGTCCCATGGCATGTGATGGTTTATTTAAAGTCTCCCCAGCTTCTGGAGCCGTACTGATTTCAGTGAAAAGCTTGACCCAAGTGTGCCCAGAATGCTCCAAACCAGAAGACAAATGAAATCACTGAAATGATATTTTTTTAATCACATCATTTCTGAATGTTTGCGGTTGGCAATACTCATACATTAGCGACATATCAAAGTGTTAGCAGGATCGGGGACTGTCAGCTCTTCAGAGCAGGGTTCCTGTCTGCGTTTGTTCAGTGAAGTGCCAAGCACATCCAACAGTAACACTACACGGCTTTCTGTCTTGGGCATTTCAGATGGTCCAGTCTCTGCTGGAGGAGTGACATGTTTGTGTGATGCCATCTGCTGGCAATAGGGGGGATATTCAGTACTATGATTTCTTTGTCAAGTATCAGGGGGTAGCCGTGTTAGTCTGTATCTACAAAAACAACAAAGAGTCTGGTGGCACCTTAAAGACTAACAGATTTATTTGGGCATAAGCTTTCGTGAGTAAAAACCTCACTTCTTCGGATGCATAGAGTGAAAGCTACAGATGCAGGCATTATATACAGACACATGGAGAGCAGGGAGTATGCATCCGAAGAAGTGAGGTTTTTACTCACGAAAGCTTATGCCTAAATAAATCTGTTAGTCTTTAAGGTGCCACCAGACTCTTTGTTGTTATTGCTGAGTTGGTCACACCCAGACAAACAGCACCTGATCCTGTTGGCACAGTCTGAACTGCAGGTGGGGAAGGGCAGCGGTTACACTGACAGTGTGATTGTCTCTGCAGAAATCTGCATTCGCAGACACCCAGAGCAGGGAGGTTTTTGTATTGGTCTGTATCACTGTGAGAGGGGAGCTATCCCACTGAAAACAGTAGTAATCTGCTGCATCATTGGCTTCAACGCTGCTGATTGAGAGAGTGTAAGTGGTGCCAGACCCACTGCCGCTGAACCGTGCTGGGACCCCAGAGGCAAGGGTGGAGGCTCGATAGATAAGAAGTTTAGGAGCTTGTCCGGATTTCTGTTGGTACCAGGATACATAGCTGCTGCTGATGCTAGAACTGGCTGTACATCTGATGGTGACTTTTTCTCCCGGAGACACTGACAGGGATTCTGGAGACTGAGTCATAGTGATCTGCCCATAGGAGTCTGCTTTAAATATGAAATATAAATAAATACAGAGAAAAGGTCATTGATCGTGAGGAACAATAAANGCTACAATGTTTTGAATTTTTAAAATATCAGTGGATCATTGTCTTTTAAGCCAGTGCCGTCTGGTTCTGATTCTTACTCGGAATCCAAAGCGCCAGTAGCCAGAGGAGCTGAGTCTGGGAGAACATCTTGGTACGTCTGAGCTGGCAGGTGCTGCTCAATTAACCGCGGAGAGTGGAACAAAATCTTTTATAGCCCCTCAGAGCAACAGGCAAGTGTCACTTGGGAGTTCACATGCAAAACAGCCCCTGCGTACAGGGTTCTGGCCTTGCTTCAGGGACTAGATGTAGAACTGGTTTCTGTGCATCATCGCAGTGTGTGATGGCCACTCATCCTCCAGGGAGAAGGATGCTCTGGTTGGTCAGACACAGAAGTGTTGGGCTCTGC
>NC_048302.1:127399674-127423792 GCF_013100865.1 Trachemys scripta elegans
GGAGGTGGGAGGGGGTTTTGTTCCAGGCCATTGGGTGCTTTCTGTGTCCCCATTAGAATGGAGGGACCTGGGTTTCCCAAGGAAAATGTGTGGTTAATTGTGGTGTTGGTGGTGGGGAGAAAAGAGGAGGCAAGGAGAAGGCCACTGCAGTGAGGGCCCCAGACACTAACATATAACACTGCACCCTAATTCAGGGTGTAGCAGCTGCACTAACACTGTGATGATCTTCACAGGAAGCAGCACTCACACCGCCCTAGAGCAGGGAGGTTTTTGTATTGGTCTGTATCATTGTGAGAGGTGAGCTCTGAGTCTGCAGACAATAGTAATCCTCTACATCATCGGCTTCAACGCTGCTGATTGAGAGAGTGTAAACGGTGCCAGACCGACTGCCACTGAACCGGGCTGGGACCCCAGAGGCCCGGTCAGTGTCATCATAGATAAGAAGTTTAGGAGCTTGTCTGGGTTTCTGTTGGTACCAGGATACAGCGTAGCTGCGAAGGCTAGAACTGGCTGTACAACTGATGGTGATTTTTTCTCCCGGAGTCACTGAGAGGGATTCTGGAGACTGAGTCATAGTGACTTGCCCATAGGAGTCTGCATTAAATATGAAATATAAATAAATACAGAGAAAAGGTAATTGAGGGTGAGCAGCAATAAATAAGAATAAGTGATTGACATTTGTATCTTTAGACAATGGTGTGAAATGCATCATATAATACAAGATGTTCACAATCATTATATTCAAGCCATAACTGTGATGAATTACTTATTTAGTAGCCAATCTTGCTACAATGTTTTGAATTTTTAAAATATCAGTGGATCATTGTCTTTTAAGCCAGTGCCGTCTGGTTCTGATTCTTACTCGGAATCCAAAGCGCCAGTAGCCAGAGGAGCTGAGTCTGGGAGAACATCTTGGTACGTCTGAGCTGGCAGGTGCTGCTCAATTAACCGCGGAGAGTGGAACAAAATCTTTTATAGCCCCTCAGAGCAACAGGCAAGTGTCACTTGGGAGTTCACATGCAAAACAGCCCCTGCGTACAGGGTTCTGGCCTTGCTTCAGGGACTAGATGTAGAACTGGTTTCTGTGCATCATCGCAGTGTGTGATGGCCACTCATCCTCCAGGGAGAAGGATGCTCTGGTTGGTCAGACACAGAAGTGTTGGGCTCTGCTCCTGTCCTTTCTACACCTTTAATGTGTAATTTTTGGCTTGTCATTGTGGGGTCGAGCTTGTGAAATATTGAGCACTTTCAGCTGCCATTGAAACCAATGTGATGATTTATGTGAACAAGGGCTGCAGCATCTAATCCTATACACACATTCCTGCTCCAGTGGAAAAGGTCTCTGTGCCTCATATTCTCTGTCTGTAAAATGGGTAGGGCCTGACCCTGGGCTGTGCTGAGATATCACTGATTAGCTTTTGTGACATGCTTTAAGATCCCCAGGTAAATGGTGCTGCATTCGTGCAGAGGGTGTGCTTGGTCCTACCATTCCCCATTCACCATGGGGAGATTAATGGTGTTATCGGCCTTTTATAATGGACCATAAGGTGGGTAAGTTTCGTGATGCTTGGTGTTTTTCTTAAAGTCCCATCTCCTGGGGTCAAATAAGTAGGTGACAATCTCTGCGTTTTAAAAACAGGGAGTTTCTGGCCCACTTGGTTGTGGAGCTAAGTCTGAAAAGGGGAAATCCTAAATTTTGATTTGTGAATGGCTGGGCCGGCAATGCAGCATTCATGGTGATTCCTGTTATCCCACTCCACTGACTGTGCCTGAGTCCTGGCAGACAGTGAATCTAGACAAGCTCAGGGGCAGTAACCCGAGCTCAGTTCTCTGGCTCGGAGTTATTCATTGTATTCTCCTTATTTATTTGTGTTACAATTGCATCTAGGAGCCCTTGTCGTGCCCCGGGACCCCCATTGTGCTAGGTGCTGTACAAACAGTACAAAATAGATGACCTCTGCCCCAAGGAGTTGACATTCTAAGAATAAGACAAAAGACAAGAGATGGCTCCAGGCAGACGGGGCACTACAAGGAAATGATGTGACAATACTGGTCAGCATGACAGGCAGTGGTCTCAGCACTACAGCAGCCTAACTCTTGTTGAGTTGTCTGTAGGTCTCATGACAAAGGAAACATTTCAGGAGGGATTTGAAGGAGAACAATGCAATAGTTTTGCAGACGTTTACGGGAAGCTCCTCCCAAGCATGAGAGGAAGCATGGGAGAAAACATAAAGATGCTTATTTGCAAATTAAACAAGTGGGTGGTGGAGGGTGGCAGCAAGGGCTGATGTCCCAATAGTGAGTGAGAGATGATGGGTAGTCTGGAGACAAGCAAAGAACGGCCTTGAAAGTGAAGACAAGTAGCTTAAGTTTGATGAGATACAGAAGCTGGAGCTAATGGAGGGATGCAAAGAGAGGGTGACATGGGAGAAGTGACGGGCTAGGAAAGTGATTTTTGCAGCAGCATTCTGAATGGATATGAGCAGGAAATATAGCATTTATCAAGGCCAATGAAAAGGATGTTACTATAATCGAGACATGAGATGAAATCATAGAAATGTAGTGCTGGAAGGGATGTTGATAAGTTATCTACATCAGACTTCCCCTTCTCCACCAGTCAGGGCTGAGGCAGGACCAAGCATACCTAGACCATCCTGACAGATGTTTGTCTAACCTGTTTTGACAAACCTCCAGTGATGTGAATTCCATAGCATCTCTTGGGAACATATTCCAGTACTTAATTACCCTTATAGTTGGAATTTTTTTCCCCTAACATCTAACCTTAAATCTAGTTACTCCTTGTCCAACCTTCAGAAGACATGGAGAATACTTGATCACTGTTCTCTGAATGACAGTCCTTAACATATCTGAAGACTGTTGTAATTTCCCACCTCAGTCGTCTTATCTCAAGACTACACACTTTTTTTAACCTATTCTCATAGATCAGATATGAACCAAGAAAGAAACCAGAAGCCATTTGTCACTTGCATTTGCCTCCTAAATAACCATTTAATCCTTTCCTCATCTTGTCCCTTTCATCTCCTCTTGTTTTTCTTGTGTTTCAAACCCTGATCATGTAAGCATGTGTGCACGTGTGTACATGGGTAGATCCATTGAATTCAGGCATAAGGTGCGTGATGGACTCAGTGGGATGTCCCATATGTATAACACAGCATTGCCAACTCTAGCAATTTAATCCTGAGGCTCATGACATGTCATGATTTACTTACATCCTCCCCAAGTCCTGGAGGCAACTGATCATGTGAGAGGCCCAGCTTAAAAAACAAATCAAAACAAAAATAGGAATTCAATTTCTAGCCCTCTTGGATGCAGTGCAAAGCTTGTCTCAAGCACCTGCAGAATGCCACAGATCAGAAGATAAATGAAAAAAATCAAATGGTATTTTTTTAATCTTGTGATTTTTAAGTTCACTTCATGACTTCTGAATGTTTGTGGTGGGCACTACTGATAAATTAGTGTTGTATAGAAGTGTTAACAGGATCAGGGACAGGGAGAGTCAGTTCTTCAGAGCAGGGTTCCTGTCTGCATTTGTTCAGTGAAGTGCCAAGCACATCCAATGGTAACGCTACACGGCTCTCTGTGTTTGGAATTTCACATGTTCCAGTCTCTGCTGCAGGTGTGACACGTTTGTGTGATGCCACCTACTGGCCATAGGGGAATATTCAGTTCAATTAATTATTTTCCTTATATCCCTCTTTTGATGTGAGCATGCGCACATCTAACAACATACAAGAACATTTTATTGTCACAAAATTAAATGACTAAGCACAGATTGCAAGCGGAACAAACAGATCCACCTCATAGTCTCTTCTCTGACGTTT
Source organism: Trachemys scripta elegans (assembly GCF_013100865.1). Lineage (NCBI taxonomy): Eukaryota > Metazoa > Chordata > Testudines > Emydidae > Trachemys > Trachemys scripta. The sequence continues at coordinate 127,403,517 of NC_048302.1, forward strand.
CACTGAATTAGTGAAATAGCTTTTATTTAGTAAACAGAAAATATGCTGATTGAAAGGTCTTTCGGAGTTGCATTTCCCCCTTTTGTGGCACTGGAGGTTTATACTTTCATTTGTTTGATCTCTTGAAAAATGTTCAATATATTTAAATGCTTCATTTTGTTTCTGTACATAAAATAATAATGACTGATTATTTTTACAACCCTTTTCATCCACGTTCTTCATTAGATGCAGCAAAAATGAATCTGACATTGATTTCTTATATAGCTGCTCTGTTCAGAATTCTCCTTAGTGTAAAATATATTGGGAAACACTTATTACAATCAAATACCAAAATAATAGTAGAAAGAATGTGTCCAGTGACTTCTCTTGTCCGGTGTTTTGTTATTTTCTTCTCTTTTACTTCCAGAAGCTTCCTCCAGCTCTGACCTTCCAATCTGCCCCTCATCCTTCCCCTACACGCTCAGATGCAAAGAAGCCAAAGTGAGATGCACACAAAATACAGGCTGACTACAGAAGAGAGCAGAGGTTGGCCCTGGCACCCTTGAAGCCAATTAGGTTTTGACTCTGACTTCAGCGGGGCCAGGATTTCATCCACTGCGAGTGTGTGTGAGGAGATGGAAACGGGGATACAAAAATCACTAGAGAAACTAAAATGGAACCCTTGTGGACCCTGTCATTCAGATAATGCTGTATTTATTCATTCCCTATTTTCTATAATCAGAATTCCTTCCTATTTTCTCTCATGCATCCCCTTCCTTCTCATTCCTTCTGCTTGTGTCTCATGTCTGCCACTTCTCCCACATATCACACAACCCTGTACCCAGCCCATTCACCCAATAGTACATTCCATGCACTGTTCACATTCCAATTCCCCTTCCCCCCCACACAGCCTTCCCTTTCTCTCTGAGGGCCTCTTCCCACAAGGTGCCTGGCAGTTCTTGAGGGGTGCTGAGAGCTCCCAACTCTCTTAGTCTCCAAAGGGAGCTGCAGTCAGTCCCTGCCTCACGGGATCCTCTTAGTACCTGGCAGGACTAGCCCTGCTTGGCCATAGAATATTGGGAGTGTATCTGGTCTCTGATATCCTGTGTTACAATGGGAACCTCAGGGCCATAAATCAATGTGACCCAAGTGACTGAGGTTTTGCATCTGTCACTATCTCTGAGTTGGTAACGCCCACCCAAACAGCAGCCTGATCCCGCTGGCACAGTCTTAACTACAGGTAGGGATGGGGTTTTGTTCCAGGCCATCAGGCACTTTCTGTGTCCCCATTAGAATGGAGGGACCTGGGTTTCCCAAGGAAAAGGTTCGGTTAATTATGTGTTGGTGGTGAGTAGGAAAGGGGAGGCAAGGAGAAGGCCATTGAAGTGAGGGCCCTGGACACTGACACATAAAATTGCATCTTAATTTAGGGTGTAGCAGCTGCACTAACACTGTGATGATCTGCACAGGAAGCAGCACTCACATGGCCCCAGAGCAGGGAGGTTTTTGTGTTGGTCTGTATCACTGTGAGAGGTGAGCTCTCAGTCTGCAGACAATAGTAATCCGCTGCATCATCGGCTTCAACGCTGCTGATTGAGAGAGTGTAAACAGTGCCAGACCGACTGCCACTGAACCGGGCTGGGACCCCAGAGGCCCGGTCAGTGTCACCATAGATAAGAAGTTTAGGAGCCTGTCCAGGTTTCTGTTGGTACCAGGATACAGCGTAGCTGTCAAGGCTAGAACTGGCTGTACATCTGATGGTGACTTTTTCTCCCGGAGACACTGAGAGGGATTCTGGAGACTGAGTCATAGTGACCTGCCCATAGGAGTCTGCATTAAATATGAAATATAAATAAATACAGAGAAAAGGTCATTGATAGTGATCAACAATAAATAAGAATAAGTGATTGACATTTGTATCTTTAGACAATGGTGTGAAATGCATCATATAATACAAGATGTTCACAATCATTATATTCAAGCCATAACTGTGATCAATTACTTATTGAATAGCCAATCTAGCTACAATGTTTTGAATTTTTAAAATATCAGTGGATCATTGTCTTTTAAGCCAGTGCCGTCCGGTTCTGATTCTTACCCGGAATCCAAAGCGCCAGTAACCAGAGGATCTGAATCTGGAAGAACATCTTGGTACGTCTGATCTGGCAGGTGCTGCTCAATAAGCCATGGAGAGTGGAACAAAATCTTTTATAGGCCCTCAGAGCAACAGGGCAGCATCACTGGGGAGTTCACATGCAAAGCAGCCTCTGTGTACGGTGTCCCGGCCTCTCTGCTCTGACTAGACATAGAGCCGGTTTCTGTGCATCATCGCAGTGTGTGATGGTCACTCACCCTCTAGGGGGAAGGATGCTCTGTTGGGTCAGGCATAGAAGTGTTGGGCTCTGCTCTTGCCTTTGCCTCACCCTTAATATGTGACTCTTGGCTTGTCATTGTCGGGTTGATCTTGTGAAGTTCTGAGCACTCTCAGCTGCCATTGAAACCAATGTGATGATCTACATGAACAAGGGCTGCAGCATCTAATCCTATACACACATTCCTGCTCCAGTGGAAAAGGTCACTAAATCTCTCTCTGCCTCGTCTTCCCTGTTTGTAAAATGTGTAGGGCGTAACACTGGGCTATGCTGAGATATCACTGATTAGCTTTTGTAACATGCTTTGAGATCCTCAGGTAAATGGTGCTGCATTAGTGCAGAGTGTGTGCTTGGGGAGGTTAATGGTGATATCGGCCTTTTGTAATGGACTGTAATGTGGATGAGTGTCATGATGCTTGGCGTTTTTCTTAAAGTCCCAGCTCCTGGGGTCAAATAAATAGGTGATAATCTCAGCTTTTTAAAAAAAGGAAGTTTCTGGCCCACTTTGTTGTGGATCAAAGTCTGAAAAGGGGAAATCCTGAAGGCAAGCAAAAAGAAGTTTATAAAATACTTGTGATATGTTGGGCCTTGACTTGTGATTCATGATTGGCTGGGGCTGGCAATGAAGCATTCAGGGGTGATGCCTGTTATCCCACTCCACTGACTGTGCCTGAGTCCTGGTGGATAGTGAACCTAGACAAGCTTGGGGGCGAAGTTCATTTCTCTGCCTCGCAGTTATTCTTATTCATTATAGTCTTCTTCTTTATTTGTATTACCATAGCACCTAGGACCCCAGTCATGGCCTGGGAGCCCATTGTGCTCGGTGCTGTACAAACATAGAAAAGAAAGATGGTCGCTACCTCAAGGAGTTGACAATCTCAATATAATACAAAGGACAACAGGTGGATTCAGGCAGATGGGGCATTGCACGGAATTGATGAGACAATACTGGTCAGCATGACAGGCAATTGTCTCAGCACATCAGCAGCCTGACTCTCGTTGCGTTCTCTGCAGGCTTCGTGACAAAGGAGACATTTCAGGAGGGATTTGAGGGAGAACAATGCAATAGTTTTGCAGATGTTTTCTGGGAGCTTCTCCCAAGTATGAGGGGCAGCCTTGGAGAAAACATGAAGATGCTTATTTGCAAATTAAACAAGTGGGTGATGGAGGGCAGCAGCATGGGCTGATGGGAGATGGGAACTGATGTCCCAGTAGTGACTGAGAGATCATAGATAGTGTGGAGACAGGCCATGAGGGACCTGGAGAGTGAAGACAAGTAGCCTTGGTTTGATGAGAGAGAGAAGAGGGTGCTATGGGAGGGACACAAAAAGAGGAGTGATGTGGTCAAAGTGACCGGCTAGGAAAGTGATCTTTGCAACAGCATTTCAAAGGGATATAAATGGGATAAAATTGCAGTTATCAAGCCACTGAAAAATATGTTGCAGTAACTGAGACAGAAATATAGGGCTGGAAGGGACCGCGATAGGTCATCTAGTCCAACCTCCCACACATTCCCCCTGTGCTGAGGCCAGACCAAGTGTACCTAGACCATCCCTGACAGATGTTTCTCTAACCTATTCTTAAAAACCTCCAGTGATGGGGATTCTACAACCTCCCTTGGTGACATATACCACTACTTAACTATCTTCATAGTTTCAATGTTCTGCCTAATACCTAACCTAAATCTCCCTTGCTGAAGATTAAGTCAGTTACTTCTCATCCTACCTCCAGTGGAGTTGGAGAATAATTGATCCCTGTTCTCTTTATAACAGCCCTTAATATATTTGAAGCCTGTGATCAGGTCCCTCCACCATAAATCTTCTTAACTCAAGATTAAACATACCCAGTTTTTTAAATCTTTGTTATAGGTCAGGTTGATGATGAGAACCTGGATGAGAGTTTTGGCTGTGTGGATGGATACGAAAGGCCCTCTCTTAGAGATGTTATGCAAAAAGAATCTGCCAGATTTAGACATAGCCTACTTGTGAGGACTAGAGAGAGGGCCAGGTTGACAATGATAGCCAAGTTATGGGCCTGAGTGACAGGCAAGATGGTGGTGTTGTCCATAGTGATGGAGAAAGGAGGGAACAGGGAGTGCTTGAAGGGAAAATCAAGGACTCCGTTTAGCCACATTGAGTTTGAGATGAGATTTATTGGCCTGGAATGTGAATGGAAAAGCTCAGGCTGGTTTGGATTTCTACCCCCAGTGGGTGCACAGCTCCACGCACCAACCAGTAGATAAATAAAAGGCATTTTAGGCAGCTGAAGTGCCTGTAAGGTTATCACTGCCTCTTGATTTTAGTACCATCATTAAAGTGATACTGTCTACAGGAAGCATCTGTTACACTAGAGTGGGGAAAAAATAAACACCAGCAGGGAGCAGAGAGGTTTTTCCATGGGTCTGTGTCACTGGGAGAGGCAAGCTATAGTTGTTTCGACATAAATGAACTCCATCATCTTCACCTTGAACCCTGCTGATTGTTAAACTGTAGTCCGGGTTTTCATTCCCTGTTCCACTGAACGGGTCTGGGATCCCAGAGGGACGGGTGAAGGGAACATAAACAAGAAGCTTAGGCGCTTCTCTGGATTTCTGCTGGTGCCTGGCAGCTATGTAGTTGTTAACACTGGAACTGGCTTTGCAGTTGATGGTGACTCTGTCTCCAGGAGACGTTAACAAGGATTTTGGAGCCTGAGTCCTCACAATTTCCACACTGGAATCTGAACATAAAATAAAATATGAACACAGCTATACATCAGCTACCATTGTTTTTGTCCAGAATCATTATGTGCATTGTTTACTTACGCAGTTAAATTGTGACCCTTTTGCTTTCTTAATGTATTATAAATAACCATGAATAGATGCAAAATGAAAATAAATAACCAAGGCATGTCCCTGGTTTGCCACAGACCAAACTGTATCTGTGACATTCCTAGAGCATTCCTGTCTTTACTTCTGTAACCCTTCTGCCCATCTGAGTTGGCAGCAACAAGGGCCGAGTTCAGTATCTAGGGGTTCCGTTTCATTAACGCAATGCAAAACCGGCTCGAGCCCCCACCCAGTGACCTGGGACAATTACATACCACCCCCTGGGTGCCTCTAAGAGGCAATACTTCCCCTCTCACAAGCACGGAGTCTGAGTGTAGCAGACAATGTTTAATAACATGAGGTAAACAACATCAGCATTAAATTGGGAAAACACCAGAAACAGGATTCATAGCACAAACCATGAGCAAAAGACCCACCCCAAAGTCCCAAAACCCCAAAAGTCTCTTGAGTCCAGCAACCCCAAAATCACCCAAAAGTCTCTGTCCCTGGTCAGTGCAGCCCCAGAGTTCAAAAGTTTATCTGCAGAGACTTACCCGCCCCCCCAGCCTGGTTGGAAATGGGGGGGGGAAGAAAGGGGCACGCGGGGTATTAAGGGGCACCTTACGTGGTCCAAGGCTGACTGTCCCGCTTCTCCATGGGGTTCTGCTGCAGTCTTCACCACAAGCCGCTCCACTCCACCAGCCACTCCACTCCTCCAGCCATCCTGTGAGCCGCTCCAGCCATCCCACAAACTGCTCCGCTCCACTCCCTGTCCCATGGGCCGCTCCAGCTGTCCCACAAACTGCTCCGTTTGTCGTCCCGCAAACAGCTCCGCTCACTGTCCCATGTGCTGCACCAACTGTCCCACAAACTGCTCCACTCGCCGCTTAGCAATAAATCTTCAGGATCCCCCACAGCACTCAGTGATCTCAGCTCATAGTGATTTCTGCTTGTAGTAGGGGAGCTCCAGTGCTAGTGCACTATTGGCCCAAAGTGAATTCAGCATAGCCACCTGTAATTAGACTCTTAATGGAATCAAATTTAGCTTTGCTATTAAACAGTGGAGAGAGGAGGTAGTGCAATTGGTGTTTCGGGCCCTCAAAAGGGGGCCCATACTATCAGATACAAATACCTATCCCCAGCCTTTCTCCATTCACTGGGTTTTGTAACCCATGCCCCTTGTCTAGCAAGTGCTACTTACTTAATAGTGAGTCCCTCTGTCATACAACAGTTCCACTGGCCTTGATTCACAGAATCAGGGTAACAACACTTTATTTTTCCTGCCCCAATAACAGAGAAACTTGGGATCCCACACCAGTAACAAAGTAACCACTTTTAGTTGCTGTTGTCCCAGGCTAGGCGGGTGGGTGTGCCTATGCAAACAAGATCAGCCCCTGAAGTTCTTTTCCACCCTCGCCATAATTCACCACCAGATGTCAGGGTAGAGCTCATCCTGACTCTGCTTACACTTCCTTAAACCAGAGCCCCATTGTTATGACTCTTCCCCTGGATCCAGAGCACTGGCAACCAGATGAACTGAGTCTTTGAGATCCCCTTGAACTGACTGATGCTGATAAATGAAACCTAAAGAGTAAAACAAAACATGTACAGCTGCTCTGAACAGCGAGGAAATATCAGTTCAATAGAACTATGCAAAATACCTAGACACAGGCCTTGTCACGGGCTCAGAGGCGAGAAGGGATTAGTCTGAATCAGAATGTTTGGGGTGATTAAATATAAACATCTTCCCAAGGAGAGAATGGCAGAGGTTTCCATTTGTGGAGAGTACTTTAGAGGGAGCTGTAGTTGTCTGTACTTTGACCCATTAACCTTTTACCCCCAATCGAGTCTATTGCAGATTATGTATTCCTTACGCCACCCCATTTTAAACCGAACTTCGCACCCCCTTGATAATCTGTACGTTATTCCCTGATCACCAGAAACTTCTACGCCTAAACTCTGTACCGTACACTTTTTTTTAAACATCATCTTAGTAAAATGTTTAAATTTTATATGTTGGTAACACCATCTGATGGCCGTGAAGAGAATTCAGCTTCATTGGTTTGTTATAATAGTGTACTAAATATGAAGAGTCCCATATTTAAAGTGAAAAGCGACAAAGAGTCCTGTGGCACCTTGTAGACTAACAGACGTATTGGAGCATAAGCTTTCGTGGGTGAATACCCACTTCGTCAGACGAAGTGGGTATTGACCCACGGAAGTTTATGCTCCAATACGTCTGTTAGTCTATAAGGTGCCACAGGACTCTTTGTCGCTTTTTACAGATCCAGACTAACACAGCTACCCCTCTGATTTTAAAGTGAGTTAAGAATATGTCTAAAATACAAGAGACCATCTGTGAAAGGCACAAATCTTTCACTGTTACTCATGATCTGTAGCACCTTACTCCACATTAGCCCACTGTAAGAATACTTTGGGGTTACGGGACAGACTTTTATAGGTATTTAGGTTCCTAAACTCCTATTGATTTCAAAGGGGGTATTAAGGTACTAGTTGATGTGAGTTATGTTGGCAGAACCAATTGTTAGTTACAAACACCTCAAACAGGGTTTATAAACATAAGCCATGTGCAAAAGACCCACACCAAGTAAGTTGGGCAGTATCCTTTTCCCTTTGGGTTTTTAAGTCCAGCAACCCAGAAGTCCCTTTAACACGCCCGTCCCTTCTCTGCACCCCACTCACAGTTGCTGTCCTTGGACAGTGCAGATACAGAGTTCAGAGGTGCATCTGCAGAGTCCACCTCCCACCCTGGGTAGTGGGAGAGATAAGGAGGCACCTTACTTGCTCCGCTGCTCGGGCACTTACCACCCCTCTCTGGGGGACTCTGCTCTGGCACGCTCCATCAGCTGCCCTGCTGGCAACTTGCCACGGCTCTCCGACAGCCACCCTACTAGCCACTCACTGAGATGTCTTCAGGGCCCCCCACTTAATACAGCTCTCAGTGATTTCAGCTGTTAGTGGGGAGTCTCTTGCATCAGACTGTCACAAATGAGGTCTAATATTAAGACCTAGGTATCAGTGATTTCAGCTCTGCAGCGTGTAACAAGACTCTCAATAGACTCTAAATTAGCTCTGTTATTACAGAATGGAGAGATGTCTGGGGCCCTTAGGCAAGGCCCACACCACCAGGTACAAATACCTGTCCCCACCCTCTCTCAAATCACTGGGCGTTGGAACCCATGTCCCCTGCCTAGTCAGTGCCATTTAGTTGAAGGTGAGTCCCTCAATCAGAAAATGCCAAGTCCAGTTCTGCTGCCCTGGATTCACACAGCAAGGATAACAACCCTTTATTACTCCTGCCCCAATAACAAGGAGACTGGGAATCGAACAGCAGCCAAAAGTGACCATTTGGGCAAGCAATGCCATCATGCTGAGCACCTAGGCAGGGTGGGTGTGCCCTTACAAACCAGATCAGCTCCTTAAGTTCTTTTCGACGGCTCATCACTAGATGTCAGGGGAGAGCTTATTCAGACTCTGCTTACCTCTATTTTCCATCTTTTAGATGTTTTTCTTCCTGATGCTACATTGCCTCAAAGCCTGGATCATCATTATTTCATATCTGGAATGCAAAACAGAGGTACGCAGAGAAACAGTCTGAGCCCGTCTTAGCAGCCCTGGAGTCGGCACAGTGGTCAGCTGCCCATAGACTGCTAGCAGATGCATTTGTAAGAGCTCAGTGGCACACTGAACAGATGTTTTTTGTGTGTGAACATGCAAAGCTCCTGTAAATGCACTTCACATCCAGTATTTCCAAACAGCCACGTTTGACTGGGTGGTTTAGTTTTACCAGCCTGGATTGTACCTCTGAGATCTGTGCACTCAGGGTCCCCTCCATTCATGAATCTCCCCATGACTGTGCACAGGGGTGATCCAGCTGCCTCCATGTCACCTTCCCCATTTCCTCTGCACTCTATGCAGGGTTTGCTCTGGGTCTGGAATCTACATGGGAGAAGGTGGTGGAGACTGGGCAGGTGGAGGTAGGAGTAGGTGGGCAGTGGGTGGGGCCAGAGAGTTCACACATTGCCTCCTTCCAGCCCATAGAGAATCCTGGGAAGGGACACTCCAGCCACAGTAACAACAAGGAGTCTGGTGGCACCTTAAAGACTAACAGATTTATTTGGGCATAAGCTTTCATGGGTAAAAACCTCACTTCTTCAGATGCATAGAGTGAAAGTTACAGATGCAGGCATTATATACTGACACATGGAGAGCAGGGAGTTACTTCTCAAGTTCCAGCCACAGTGTCAGAGCAGTGTTAAGGAGCCCGTGTTGCAGTCAGCCTGTCCCGTGGGTAGAGGACTGTGAATCTGGCACCTCTCGCCAGCAGTACATTGCTTTGTAACTGTTTGCAAAGAGAGTCAACGCTTGATCCAGCTTAGTGCATGTTACTGTCAAGAGCTGTGCTGCCAACACTATAAAGAGCTCCCTCAAACATCCCACCTCAAGCCACAATCCAGGCAGGCAAACCTATAAACCTTGTACTTTACAAACTATGCTTGTTAGAGGGTTTACACAGTGGTTTGTTTCTTTGCAAAACTGTTGCTTCTGCTTGATTTAGACATTTAATATTGCCAGCAGGCAGGCAGGGTGTTGCAGTAGAATCCAGTCAGATTTCTCTCACAAGGGCACTGCTATTGGCCGTCACTCATGAAAAGCTGCCCTCATAATTTCTGGAACAGATAAGAAAGTGTATTGTTGTCCTAACCCCCATCATCAATGCTTCAATGAGAGTCCCCAAAGCACTTATATGGATGGGACTTTTCTGATGAGTGTTTCCATGTGTATCATTCTAGATGCACTATATCATGTCCTGGACAAACAAAAAATGACTTCAGATTAAGGTTGCGCCTTCATTCCCCGACTTACACACCAGCTGTGAAAGAATGCGGGAGCTAAAACCTGATCTCAGAGCTCATTGAAGTCTATGGGAGATTTTCCGCTGACTCCAGTGGGCTTTGGATCAAGCCCATAATTCATAAAGCTGTGGAGACTCTCTGAAGATTGTCAATAAACATGAATTCTCATTAGCTGACAGTTAATTAGTAGATGTTCTAACTGATTAGCGACTCGGTGGAACACTTGTGTATTCACTGCAAATTAGAGCACTTTGATGATCTTTGGAGATCCATGATTTGCCATGGAATGCAATTCAGTGGCTGTTGTGATTTCCTCATTGACGATGTGTCTGTGACTGCTTCTGTTTGAACTAGGGCTGTGCTGCAATTCAGCTGCCAGATCCTGATATTTGGCTACATCCCAGTAACTTTTCAAGCACCTGTTTGAGGTGGATGGGTAGGAGGAGGCACCTGCCTGCCCCTGGGATAGCTGTGGCATGGCCAGTGTGGTCATTGTTTTTACTTCTTCCTTCTGGCTGGACCTTGTGTTGGAGAAGGAAGGGTATTTACGAGAAGGCTCCGCTTCTTTTTGGTCTATCCCCATGACACCAGCTTTTTTCTTGTACTCTTCTCCTTGTGGGCTGTTTTATTCACACCGTTCCCCAGCTGTTCCTCTCTTACCTGCCTTTCCAGTGACAAACCAGCCACCTGCTGCTGCGTGAACCGAAGAACCCTGGAAGACTGTAGCTTGTCGATAAGCCTGTAGGGGGTCCAATCCAACGCCCATAGAACTCAACGGGCACAGTCCTGTTAACTTCATTGGGCTTAGGATCGGGCTCTAAGAAGCAGATTTTCAAAAGAGCTCAGCTCCCATTTAAGCATTTAAATATGGGCCACCCAGCTTTCTTCCACGTATGGCCAGATTTTCAGCAGATCTCAGCATCCAATTTGGTGAGCTCTCTGGGACATGTATTTTGTCCCTAAATAGGAGATGATCTCTTTGGAAAAAACTGGCCCATATTTATTAATTATTATCATCGTTATTTGTATTGCTGTAATGCCTCGGGACCCCAGCCATGGATCAAGGCCCCTTTGCACTAGGTGCTGCACAAGCATTGCTTTTCTCATTCCTCCCTCTTGGAGTTTGTCTTTTAAAAGGATCGCTCGGCCTGTCTCACCAAACTTTACTTAACAGAGTCACTTAGAATTAGGTTTTCCCTGAGGTCTCTCTGTGGAGCACTTGGAGGAGAGGAAGGTGATCAGGAACAGTCAACATAGACTCACCAAGGGCAAGTCATGCCTGACTAACCTGATTGCCTTCTATGATGAGATAACTGGCTCTGTGGATATGGGGAAAGCAGTGGAAGTGATATATCTTCACTTTAGCAAAGCTTTTGATACGGTCTCCCACAGTATTCTTGCCAGCAAGTTAAAATAGTATGGGCTGGATAAATGGACTATAAGGTGGATAGAAAGCTGGCTAGATTGTCAGGCTCAACGGGTAGTGATCAATGGCTCAGTGTCTGGTTGGCAGCTGGTATCAAGCGGAGTGCCCCAGGGGGTCGGTCCTGGGGCCGGTTTTGTTCAACATCTTTATTAATGGTCTGGATTATGGGATTAATTGCACCCTGAACAAATTCGCAGATGACACTAAGATGGGGGAGAGGTAGATATGCTGGAGGGTAGGGATAGGGTCCAGAGTGACCTAGACAAATTGGAGGATTGTAGGGCAAAAGAAATCTGATGTGGTTCAACAAGGACAAGTGCAGGGTCCTCCACTTAGGAAGAAAGAATCACATGCACCACTACAGGCTAGGGACCGACTGACTAAGCGGCAGTTCTGCAGAAAAGGACCTGGGAATTACAGTAGACGAGAAGCTGGATATGAGTCAGCAGTGTGCCCTTGTTGCCAAGAAGGCCAACGGCATATTGGGCTGTATTAGTAGGAACATTGCCAGCAGATTGAGGGAAGTGATTATTCTCCTCTATTCGACACTGGTGAGGCCACACCTTGAGTATTGCATCCAGTTTTGGTCCCTCCACTACAGAAGGTATGTGGACAAATTGGAGAGAGTCCAGCAGCGGGCAATGAAAATAATTAGGGGGCTGGGGCACATGTCTTACAAGGAGAGGCTGAGGGAACTAAGCTTGTTTAGTCTGAAGAAGCGAAGAGTGAGGGGGGATTTGATAGCAGCCTTCAACTATCTGAAGGGGGGATCCAAAGAGGATGGAGCTCGGCTGTTCTCAAGTGGTGGCAGATGATGGAACAAGGAGTAATGGTCTCAAGTTGCAGTGGGGGAGGTCTAAGATGGATATTAGGAAACACTATTTCACTAGGAGGGTGGTGAAGCACTGGAATGGGTTACATAGGGAGGTGGTGGAATCTCCATCCTTAGAGGTTTTTAAGACCTGGCTTGACAAAGCCCTGGCTGGGATGATTTAGTTGGGGATTGGTCCTGCTTTGAGCAGGAGGTTGGACTAGATGACCTCCTGAGGTCAATTCCAACCCTAATAGTGTATGATTCTATGACAGTAGAAGTGACTGTGGGAGGTGTTTGCAGGGTTGTTGTGGCAGACAGTGATTTCATTGACTTCCTGTTTCTGAAATCTATGAAGCTGACTATTCACATGCAGCTGTGAGAAATGCTCAGCTCTATGCACTGACGGGGAGGTTTTTGTATTGGGCTGTATCACTGTGAGAGGGAAGCTGTTACCCTGCTGGCAGTAATAATCCCCAGCATCATCAGCTTCAACCCTGCTGATTGTGAATGTGAAATCAGTGCCAGACCCACTGCCACTGAACCGGTCTGGGATGCCAGTGGGACGGTTGCTGGTGTAATAGATAAGAAGCTTGGGAGCCTGTCCAGGTTTCTGTTGGTACCAAGCAATGTAGCTGTTAATGCTTGCACTGGCTTTGCATTTGATAGTGACGGTCTCTCCCACAGACACTGAGAGAGATTCTGGTGTCTGAGTCATCACAGTCTGTCCATTGGAACCTGGAGAGAGAAAATAAAAATTTGCAGGGTTGGGTAAATGGGACAATGACATTAAAAAACTTTACACTGAAACATTTGTAAAGTGAACAGTAGAAGTGAACTAGAAAATACCCCAGGGACCAGTTTTTAAATAAGCAAACCCCTGCCATTTCTGATGGATTGTCTCATTCCTTATTAATTCTTTGAACATTGTCTGTTTCTTACCCTGAAGCCAGAAAAGCAGCAGCCAGAGAAGAGGAGTCTTTGAGATCATCTTGCTTGTATGTGGCTGTAAACGTTTGTCAGTGAAGCATGTCGTGGAAATGGAACCATTTATGTGTTCAGCAGCTGAGTGAGGGACCATCAGCCATGTGTGAATATGCAAAAAGACCCCAGTTATGTAAATGAGCATATGTTAATACTAGGGAGGAGCTTTGAGCTGTGAGATTGATGGTTTCAGGCTGTCATTGGCTGCATTAACTATAACATATTTGCATGGTTCAGATGGTAAAGCAGCCGGAGTTCACTTGACAAGCACAGGGGGTAACAACGGCTGTTTGATTAATGAAGAGTAACCGAGTGAGCGGCAGGTTGTAACACAAGTAAGAAGAGCTAAAATCATTCAGCCATTTACTGTGGGTGGGTTTACATCCAATCAGCTGAGTCTGTTTGAATTCATTAATCTTATAACACATTTTCCTTTTATTTAAGGGCCAGGTTACTAAAAGCAGCGGCGCCAGCAGCTCCGTGCTTCTCTGCAGCGGCACCAGTGGCTGCATGCACTTTGCACCTCCAGAATGATGGACGTTCTCGACGGCTTGAAGGGTGCACACAGGCAGGCTGAAAATGAGGTTTGGGAAGAGCTCACCCAAGCATGCTCAGATTCTGAGTGCAGGTGCAGCACAGAAAAGTTGAAAAGTGGCATCAGCGTGCCAGGCTCCAGCACTTCCCATTGTGTCCGTGCCCCTACCTCCTCTACCTCTGTGACCTGGTAGGTGCCCAAGCCTGAGAGTTGCAGGGAATTGTGTAAGAGGAGCATGGGGACCTCCAGACCTCTCTCCTTCTAGCCCTTTTACCGTGCCAGCTCCGCCCCAGCAGCTACCTCTTCTGGGTGGGTGTGGCCAGCCCAACAGCCCCCAGGAAGCTGACTGAACACCACCTTCCTTGGCTCCTGCTGGCTTGTGCTAACCAGAATCCGTCTGAGTATGTTCGCAATCAGTGCTATTCTGGAACAGGCCGAGCATGCTCTGTGTGGCTGCCCCTACTGCCCTGCCCATTCGGACATATCCTTCCTCTGGAGCTTCCACATCCAGCCTCCCCCCATCCTCAACTCTGTTGAAAATCCTATGTGTGCCTATTAGCTGCTTGTGTCTCAGGGTTCAGCTGCATTCGGTCTTGGAGAATCTGGACAGGTCTGGGAGAATCTGGACCACAAAGTCTTACCCTACTGTGCAAACAGTAGACACAGCCATTTACAAATCCCTAGATTAGTATAATTTCCCTAGGTTAATAATGATTGAAACCTTTGCAATGGGATTTTAGTGAGGCTCTGTTCCAGTGAAAGGAGACACCCAGGCCATTGTAGAAATGTATTTACAATAGTAGAGCAAGTTGAATTTTTTCTGATGGAACAGCTTTCCTTCAAAAAATGTGGATTGGACAAAATCCAAACATACTCTGGGAATGCATCAATTCTGCTGAAAATGATAAATATGATTCATTTTGATCAGATCAGAACATTTCCTTTGAATGTGGTTCAAGTGTTTTGATTTTGTAATCGTTTTGACGTTATATTTTATATTGATAACATAAAGGTCAAGTAGATGAAGTAAATGAAACGTTGCTTTGATTTTTCCCAAAATGAAATTTTGGAATTTCCATATCACAGGAAATGTTGAAATTTCAAATTGTCATGCCGATTCACAACAAGCCCCCCTCCACCTTCCCAAAATTTGGAATTTCTCACAATATGAGAATTCCTGTTTCTTATCAGCGCTCTGTAACGGAATTAAGTCATTTTGCTAGAAGATAGAAACATTCAAGACTGAAAGATAGAAGGTGTAACAGCTGTTTGGAATTACTTGTATTGAAACTCAAGTAAGTGTGTCTGTTGCACTGGGGTTCAAGACTGGGAATAAAGCAGCATAAACTATAGTAAATCTCAGGCATCTGTAAATTCTAGTATCTATGTGATTATTCAAACAATTTAGCTCTTTCAGCTTTCTCCTTTTGGCTGTGTGTTCAGAGATGAAAAACGTTACGCTCTTCCTTCGCACTTCATAAAATGTGAAAAATTGACAGTTGTATCTGCAGGAAGCAGTAACTGCAATGCACACTGCAGAGAGCAGGGAGGTTTTTGTATTGGTCTGTATCACTGTGAGAGGTAAGCTGTTACTCTGCTGACAGTAATAATCACCAGCATCATCAGCTTCTACGCTGCTGATTGTGAATGTGAAATCAGTGCCAGATCCGCTGCCGCTGAACCGGGCTGGGACCCCCGACTGGAGGTTGCTAGCGCGGTAGATAAGAAGTTTGGGAGCTTGTCCAGGTTTCTGTTGGTACCAGTTTATGTAACTGCCAATGCTCGTACTGGCTTTGCAGTTGATAGAGACTCTCCCTCCCACTGGCACTGCCAGAGATTCCGGGGACTGAGTCATCACAGTTTGCCCAGAGGAGTCTGGATAAAGAGAGAGGGTGGGAAGGGAATGAACAATGACACAATGCTGGAGATGACACGTGTTCAGATACTGAAACACAGTTTGAAATTTCCAATGTGAATTTATACTAAAATACAACAGTAGAATATTAATTAAATAAGTCGGACTGGCAGCATTTCTGATCTGTCACGCTGATGTGTGACATTTTCAAAAATTGTATTTACTAATTTCTTACCCTGAATCCAGAGAACCAGCAGCCAGAGAAGGGGCGTGTGTGAAATCATCTTTCCAGACCGTGGTTGGAAAAGCTCGTTCATAAGTGAGCCGTGGAAAATGAAATGTTTATATGTGCTCAGCAGCTCAGTGAGGACACCTCACCCCTATGCAAAATGCATGTAAATTTACTGCACTTTTAGTTTCAGCCCAGAGATTTGAAATGTTCATATTTGGCTTATTTCCTGCTGCTCTTCTATTTTACAATGATATTGTGTTTTCCTAGATTCAGATGCTATATATACAGATGTCTTTGCAGATCTTGCTTATATTTGACCAGATCTGACAGATCTCTCCTAAATATTCACTTGGGCTGTGCCACCGGAGTCTGGGCATGGGCCTTCATTTTACCCTGTCCCTCTGAACACACTCTGGATGTCACTGATTTCATGCCCTAGGAAGGCACCTTGTCTTTCTTAGACAAAGCAGGGATTCCCAAATGGCTGGGCTTCCCCACAACATCACCCCCAAGGTGTGTCTATTAGCCTGAGAGCTCTCGCTATAGAAGAGCTAAAGAACCCAGGGCCTCATTTACAGATGTGCTGAGCACCAGCATCTCCAGTACAAGTGAATAGAAGCTGTAGGTGCTTGGCCCCTATATAAGAATGGCCATACTGGGTAAAACCAATGGTCCATCCAGACCAATATCCTGTATTCTGACAGTGGACAATGCCAGATGCTTCAGAGTACAGGAACAGAACAGGGCAATTTATTGCGTGATCCATCCCCTGCCTTCCAGTCCCAGCAACTGGCAGCTAGAGGCTTAGGGACACTCAAATCACAGGTTTGCCTCCCTGAACTTCTTGACTAATAGCCATTGATGGACCTGTCCTCCATGAACTTATCTTCTTCCTTTTAGTACCCCATCATAATTTTGGACTTTTTTTGTTTTTGTTTTTAAACCTGCTGCCTATTAATTTCATTGGGTAACCCCCCTGGTTCTTGTGTTATGTGAAGGGGTAAATAACACTTCCTCACTCACTTTCTCCACACCAGTTATGATTTTATAGACCTCTATTACATTCCTCCCAGATAATCAGGCTCTATGTCAGATGCATGCAGCTTCAATCCAGTATGGAGCGAATCGTCTGGGTGCTAATCATCTTGGCCTTGACAGTTCCTCCTCTCCTCTCCTCTCCTCTCCTCTCCTCTCCTCCCTTTTCCTTTTTTCACCTTCCTTCAAAAATGTTATCTCTTTCCATTATAATCTTTCCTGTTCTATCCAAGGGCCATGGAAGATAGTACTATCAATATTACACAAATGTGACAGAGGATATGAAATCAGTGCTATATCCACTGCCACTATACCAGGCTGGAACCGCCGTAGGGCAAGAAGAAGCTTAATAGATAATGGGTTTAGGAGCTTTTTCAGACATTTGTTGGTACCAGGCTATGTCAGCAGTAACACGCGAACTGGCTTTGCAACTGATAGTAACACTTTTACCTTCACTAACTGAAAGGGATGCTGGGGACTGAGTCATCACAGTCTCTCCACTGGTGTCTAGAAACATAAAATCTGCGCATGCCACATTTTTAAAATGTAAATTTCACATGATTATTGGTGCTAGGAATTGTGTCCCACACCAGATAAACCCACCTGCCTTTTTAAAACTTCATCTTTTTGTTCTTTCTTACTCTGAACCCAGAAAAAGAAAAGAAAAGACATATGTATGGAATCATCTTGACTCTTCTGGGTGACAAGAAGCTCAGAGCCCTGCAGTGAAATCTATAATACAACCGGGTAGAGTTATAACCCCACTCAGAGCAGTGAGGAAATGGCACTTTGCTGTGAAAATGCAAAGAGACCAAGCTATGTAAATTGCCTCTGAGTTTCAGGGTAGTCTGGAAATGTTTCTTTTCTTAAACCACCCCCTCCCAGGGGCTATTTTAAAATAAGCCCAGAAAAATTACAACACAATCGTGAGAAAGGACATGGAAGTCCTTTTAGGTTTAGCTTGGCATGTTTCTAATCAGAGGGCTCCTTTCTACAAACAGACAAGTTCATTCTTTAATGTGTACACATTATTAAAGATACTGTACAACCCAAAACATTCAGCTCCCCCCAGCAGCTCCAGGACAGTAGAATCATTGGAGAGAAAGGTAGAAAATTTCAATAGGAATTTTAGCCTCTCTTACGCCTTTGCATGGTGTCCAGTGCTCTGTCCAATCCAATTTTGAATAGTGGAGCTCTTTGTCATTATAGGGCAGATTTTCTAATTTTTAAATTGTTCTCTTGGCTCTTCTCTGAACCATCTCCAAACAACATCCTTTTTGAAGTGTGGCTACTAGAACTGGAGACTAGTCCAGCAGTGGTCACTCCAGAGTCAAATATGGAGGTAAAATAACCTCCCTACTCCTACTTCAGATTCCCCTGTTCGTACATCCCAGAATTACTTGAGCTTTTTTGGCTCCAGCGTCACACTGGGAGCTCATGTTCAGCTGATTATACATTTAGCCATATTAAAATGTGAATTGTTTGCTTGTGCCCAGTTTACTTAACAATCCAGATCACTCTGTGTCAGTTGCCTGTCCTCTACATTATTTATACTCCACCAGTTTTTGTGTCATCTAACCTTTATTAGTGATGATTTTATGTTTTCTTCCAGGTCATTGATAAAAATTAAAAATAGCAAAGGGCCAAGAACCAAGCCCTGTGAGACCCCACTGGAAAAACACCCCCTCTATGATGATTCCACAATATACAGTTGCATTTTGAGACCTATCAGTTAGCCAGTTTTTAATCCATTTAATGTATGCCATGGTAATTTTATACAGTTCTATTTTTTTAAATCAAGATGTTTTGCGGATCCAGGTCAAATGCCTTACAGAAGTCCAGTTACATTATAACATAATTACATTTATCAACCATACTTGTTATCACATTAAAAAAAAAAAGATACCAAGTTAATTTGACAGGAGCTATTTTCCACAAACCCATGTTGATTTGCATTAATTACATTACCTTCCTTTATTTTTTATTAATCAAGCCCTGTATGAGCTGCTCCATTATCTTGCATGGGATCGATATCAGACTCACAGGCCTATAATTACCTGGATCATCCCTTTTACCCTTTCTAAAAATTGGTACACATTGGTTGACTTCCTGTCTTCTGGAAATTCCCCAATGCTACAACACTTTTTGAAAATTCAACATTAAGGGTTCAGCAATCTCCTCAGCCAGCTCTTTTAAAACTCTTGGATGGAAATTATCTGAACTTGCTGATTTAAAAATGTTTAACTTTAGTAGCTTCTGTATAACATGTTTCTGAGATACTAGTGGAATGGAAAGTGTTATTAACATATAATGAAATGATATCATCTGTTTTCCCCAAATATGGAACAGAACTATTTATTGAACCCTTCAAACTTTTCTGTATTATTACTGATAATTCTACTATTTCCATCTAGTAATGGACCAATATTATTCTCAGAATTCTTATTGTTCCTAATATATTTAAAAAAAACTTGCTTATTGTCCTTAACTGTGGTGACCATAGATTTCTAATTATATCCCTTTGATTCTTTTATTAATTTTCTACAAGTCCTAACTCTGATTTATAGTCATCAGCTCCTTACTTTCTATTTGTTATATATTTTTATTTATTTTTTTTATAGTTGCGTTCAATTCCCCCTCTAAAACAGGCCAGTTTTTTAAGTAGTGAAGCCTTCTTTCTCAATTGTAGGATTCTGACTATATGGGCAGCTAGTAAGGTGTTCTTAAATGATTCCCAATGATCATTCATATTTTTCTGATTAAATTCTTCCTCTCACCTGATTTGTCTCATAATGGTATTCAGCTTTGTGATATTGGCTCTGTTAAAGTACCAAGTGCATATATAACCGATCTGGACTTTATTCTGCTTGAACATTATAAATATGATCAATTCAAGATCACTTCTCCCTAAGCTACTGTACATTTTTAGTTTTGTGCTCCACTCCTCATTATCTGTTAAAACGAGGTCTAGTAAAGAATTCCCCCATGTTGGCTATAACGGTTTTTAACTTTAAGAGATTAAACGTGTTACTATGGTTGGTTGCAATGCCGCCTGTCCTCTTCCTCCCTAAGACCATTGAATGGCCATTTACAGCTGTTGTCTCCAGTTCCTCTTCTCCAGCTCCCATCTGATCTGGTTTCTGCCCTTTCCGCTGCATAAACTGCTCTCCGCCTTTTCCTGGCCCAATCTCCATGCCCGTAGTCCTTGATTTCTTGGCTGCATTTGGCAATGTTGATCTCACACACATCATAGAAATCTTGTCCTCCCTAAAAAGCAACAGAGGGTCCTGTGGCACCTTTAAGACTAACAGAAGTATTGGGAGCATAAGCTTTCGTGGGTAAGAACCTCACTTCTTCAGATGCA
>NC_048302.1:127428641-127458674 GCF_013100865.1 Trachemys scripta elegans
ATAACTGTGATGAATTACTTATTTAATAGCCAAGCTAGCTACAATGTTTTGAATTTTTAAAATTTAAATGGATCATTGTACATTTTAGCAAGTGCCGTCCGGTTCTGATTCTTACCCGGAATCCACAGCGCCAGTAGCCAGAGCAGCTGAGTCTGGGAGAACATCTTGGTACGTCTGAGCTGGCAGGTGCTGCTCAATAAACCGCGGAGAGTGGAACAAAATCTTTTATAGCCCCTCAGAGCAACAGGGCAGTGTCACTGGGGAGTTCACATGCAAAGCAGCCCACGTGAGTGGGATCCTGGCCTCCCTGGTGTGACTATACATAGAGCTGGTTTCTGTGCATCATCGCAGTGCGTGATGCTCACTTATCCTCCGGGGGAAAGGGGGTACTCTTGTGGGTCAGGCACAGGAGACCTGGGGTCTGTTTCTGTTTCTGCCAATGTGTGACCTTTGGCTTATTGCTGTGGGCTGGATCTTGTGCAGTACTGGACGCTCTCAATTCCCATTTCAATGGGATGACTTGTGTGAATAAGGGCTGTGGGATCTGACCCTATGCACCCAATCCTGGTCCTGCTGATGTCAAAGGCAAACTCCCAGTTATTTCAGTGGCAGAGGAATAGGTCATTAAATTTGTCTGTGCCTCATCCTCTCTCTCTGTAATATGGGGAAGGTGATGCCCCCTGGGTGTGCCTCTGAGGGGTGATTAGTGTTTGTAAAGTGCTTGGAGATCCTCAGGAAGATGGTGCTGGATTAGTACAGGGGGTGAACATGGACCTAATCCTTCCCCCTCTACCATGGATAGGTAAATGGTGCTATTGACCTTTTATACAAGACAGTAAGGTGAGTAAGCCTCGTCATACTTAGTGTTTTTTTTAAAGTTCCAGCTCCTGGGGTCAAGTAAGTATGTGACAATTTCCGCTTTTAAGAAAATATTGTTTCCAGCCCACTTAGTTGTGGAGCAAAGTCTGAAAAAAGGAAATCCTGAAGGCAAGTAAAAAGGAGCCAGAATTTAGTATGTATACAAATCTTGTGATGTGTTGGGCCCTGACTTGTGATTTGTGAATGGCTGGGTTGGCAATGCAGCATTCAGGGATGGTTCCTGTTATCCCACCACTATGCCTGAGTCCTGGCAGAGAGTGAATTTAGACACACTCAGGGGCAGTAACCCAAACTCAATTCTCTGGCTCAGAGTTATTCTGAGTCATTATATTCTTCTTATTATTTATTTATGTTACCATGGAACCTAGGACCCCAGTCATGCCCTGGGCCCCCCACTGTGCTACACGCTGGGCAAACACAGTCCAAAATAGAAGTCCTCAGGGCAGAGGCCATGACAACCTAAGTATAAGACAAAAGACAACAGGGGGCTCCAGGCAGAGGAGGGACTACAAGGAAATGAAGAGACAATACTGGTCAGCATGACAGGCAGTGGTCTCAGCACAACAGTAGCCTGACTCTTGTTGAGTTGTCTGTAGTCCTTGTGACGAAGGAGACATTTCAGGAGGGATTTGAGGGAGAACAATGCAATAGTTTTGCAGATGTTTTCTGGGAGCTTCTCCCAAGTATCAGGGGCAGCATGGGAGAAAACATGAAGATGCTTGTTTGCAAATTAAACAAGGGAGTGATGGAGGCTGGCAGCCTGGACGGATGGGAGATGGGAACTGATGTCCCAGTAGTGACTGAGAGATCATAGATAGTGTGGTGATAGGTCATGAAGGGCCTTGAGAGTGAAGACAAGTAGCCTTGGTTTGATGAGAGAGAGAGAGAAAGGGGAGCTAAGGGAGGGACACAAAAAGAGGGGTGATGTGGTCAAAGGGACAGGCTAGGAAAGTGATTTTTGCAGCAGCATTTCAAAGGGATATGAATGGGACAAAATTGCAGTTATCAACACAGTGAAAAAGATGTTGCAGTAATTGAAACAGAAATGTTGGGCTGGAAGGGCCCACGATAGGTCATCTAGTCAGGGCCGGCACAACCCATTAGGCGACCTAGGCGGTTGCCTAGGGCACTAACAGTTGGGGGCCGGCGACTGCGGTGGCTGGATGTTCAGCCATCCTGGTTGTCGTCAGTATTTCAGGGGTGGGAGCTTCCGTCGCATCTGTCGGGGGCGGGACCTTCCGCCGCCTAGGGCAGCAAAAAAGCTGGCAGTGCTCCTGCATCTAGTCCAACCTCCCACACATTCCCCCTGTGCTGAGGCCAGACCAAGCGTACCTAGACCATCCCTGACAGATGTTTCTCTAACCTGTTCTTAAAAACTCCAGTGATGGGGATTCCACAGCCTCCCTTGGTGACGTATACCACTACTTAACTATCTTCATAGTTAGAAAGTTCTGCCTAATACCTAATCTAAATCTCCCTTGCTGCAGATTAAGCCAGTTACTTCTCATCCTACCTCCAGTGGAGTTGGAGAGCAATTGATCACTGTTCTCTTTATAACAGCCTTTAATATATTTTAAGACTGTGATCAGGTCCCTCCACCATGAGTCTTCTTATCTCACAATTAAACATACTCAGTTTTTTTAACCCTTTTTTTCTAGGCCAGGTTTTCTTAACCTTTTAGATGACAAGAACCTGGATGAGAGTTCTGGCCGTGTGGGTGGATACGAAAGGCCCTCTCTTAGTATGTTATGCAGAAAGAATCTGCCAGATTTAGACACAAGAAATACTTTCCTCATGGATTGTATTTTCTAAATGGACAACCTACCCTAATTCTCAATTACTGAAGGACAATCTCCACTCATTCATATATTTTGCGTTCCGCAACCAAATCTCTGTACTACTCTTCATGAGTGATGTACCTGAATACCTGGATGCTAATATCTAAACCGTATTCTTAAATGTATTCATCTACATTTGGGTCATTGCTGATTATGCACTATATGTATCAGATGACTTAAAAACAAACTTTGTATTTGTGGTGTGGCAAAGTTCCTCCTCTACCTTGGTGGGTCCTGCGCTTATTGGCAGATTTTCTCACCTCAGTGATCTTCCCCTCTGGTGGAACCCACGGTCTGGGTCAACTCCTCCTGTGTCTGATCAGGAGTTGGGAGGTTTGGGGGGAACCCGGGCCCGCCCTCTACTCTGGGTTCCAGCCCAGGGCTCTGTGGATTGCAACTGTCTATAGTGCTTCCTGTAACAGCTGCATGACAGCTACAACTCCCTGAGCTACTTCCCCATGGCCTCCTCCAAACACCTTCTTTATCCTCACCACAGGACCTTCCTCCTGGTGTCTGATAACGCTTGTACTCCTCAGTCTTCCAGCAGCACACCCTCACCCTCAGCTCCTTGCACCTCTTGCTCCCAGCTCCTCACATGCACACCTCACTGACTAACTGGGAGGCTTTTAACTAGTTTCAGCCAGCCCTTGATTGGCTTCAGGTGTCCCAATCAATGTAGCTATCTCCACTGCCTTCTAGAAGGATCTTAATTGGCCCCAGGTGTCTTGATTAACCTGGAGCAACTGCCATTTGGTTACTATGGTACCAGGGATTTGTTTAGCCTGGGGCTAACATACCTGTTCCTCACTACTTTACTGTAGCCATCTGGCCTTGCCCCATCACAGTGGATAATCTAAGCATTATACCCAGATGTACAGACACTCTTTTCTCAACCTGTGTATTATATAATTTTAACATTAGTTTTAATACATTTTTAAATCTGTTTTTATATGTTGGTAACACCATCTGGTAGCTGTGAAGAGAATTCAGATTAATTGGTTTGTTATAGTAGTGTACTAAATATGCAGATTCCCATATTTAAAGTGAGTTAAGAATATGTCTGAAATACAAGAGACCATCTGTGCAAGGTACAAATCTTTCAACATTACTCATGATCTGTAGCACCTTATTTCACATTAGCCCACTGTAAAAAAAAACTTGGGGGTTAAGGGACAGACTTTTATAGGTATTTAGGTTACTAAACACCTATTGATTTCAATAAGGTACTAGTTGATGTGAATTATGTTGCCAGAGTCAATTGTTAGTTACAAACATAAAATCTTTGCTCTCCTATTGTAGTAGATGTTAATTAGTTATGACTGGATGAAATAGCTTACTTAGATAAAGACTGATTAGTCACAAGATATATTTAAAGAGGACGCCCTTGCACTGTATTTTCTTTTCTGCCATATAGGAGATGGGTATTTTTTGTTTGTTTGTTTGTTTTCTCTGTTTTCTGCTTCAAAATGCCTCTGGTTTGGATTCCCCTGGGCCTTGCACATTCTTTTCATTTATACCTGTGTCAAGTGGGCTGATTCTTCAGTGACTTGTGTCTCTGTCTAGTGTCTTGCACCAGTGCAAAGGGAGTGTAAAATGCTTCCTACTCCAAGTGGTAACATTTTGACATGCGCTGTCCACTGGTGTAAAGGACAACATGAGAGGCTGGCACTGGAGAATCAGGCCCTCTGTCCATATGACTTTTAGTTTTAGATTCACGAAACGAGCAAAGAAGGAACCGATATAAAATCTCAGTGAAGAGAAGGCAGAGAGTATCTCTTGCTCCTGAAATGCTGCTCAGCCCGGTGTCCCAGCAGAGAGGCAGGTGAAGTTCTGACATTTCAAGATGCAGTGCACAGAAATCTGCATCCTAGCTGGGCAAGGAAGGCCAGATCCGGCTCCCATTGCTCCTGTAAAATTTACCATTAATTTCATTGCGGGTAGGATGTGCTCCTAATCTGCCATCAAATTCCTTTACACTTGGGCTCTTGTAGATTCCAGCAAGTCTGTTTTTATTTTGTGATTGTCTCAGAAGTTTTCAGCGTGGGATGTTGTTTGCAAATAAGATTTCGATTGGCTCTGTGAAAGCTCTGGGATTAGGCTCTGCACATTTAGTTTCTTTAGGGAGAAACTCCCAGCAGATGATAGCTTCTTTTAGACTCAATGTTCTCTTTATTCACAGTCACGCTTACAAAGGTCCATTTCAGAGCACTCTTGCCTCAAATCTTGCCCCTCTTTCTCTTCCATTTTAGTTCTTTCCAGATTATTAAATCCTAGATTTGGGGGGATGGTTCAGAAAAACTGCTCACAGTTTGCATGGCAAAATACACAGGCGGTGCAGGGTGGAGGGGAAGGGCACTGGACCTGTAAGTCTCCTGCTTGTGTCCACACAAATTGCTAAACACTCTAATGTGATGATTAGAGGTAGAAATACATTGGATATCTATGGTATTTAAGGAGGTAGGAATTTTTACCCATCTAGCACAGGCTTGCAATATATGGCACTTACCAATATAGCATTGTACAGCAGTTATGTGTTAGTTATATGAGAATGAAAGAAACTTCAGAGGGAGGCTTTTGTATTATTCTGCAGCACTGTGCAAGGTGGCCTTTCACCTTGTTGATAATATGATAATATAGCATCTGCTTCTATCCCATGCATTGAGAGAATGTGCTCAGGGTATCTGTTCCCACTGATCCAGTCTAGAGGATCCTTGTGATTGATGGAAACTGTGTAGATAAGAAGTTTGGGAGTTTGTCCTGATTTGTGCCGGTCCCAGGCTATGGTTGGAAATGGTTTTGCAGAGGATAGCGATGCTTTCCCCTGGAAACACTGAGAAGGACTTTGGAGACCGAGTCAGCCCAATCTGATCCCTGGAATCTGAATAGGAAGGGAAATATTGATAAATAATTTGTCAATAAAAAGGTTTCTATATAGAGTCATTATTTAGTTTTGTAGATTTAAATGGTGTTTCTGCTGTTTTCTTAATTCACTATACATTAACACAAGAAGACTCTAAAATGGAAATAAAGAAAAAATCACGATTGTCTCTGAACCGAGAGAATGCTAAACCAATATAAAGACATTTCCAGATTGGGCTCTCAAGTTACTTCTTTAAGCCAGAGCTCTATTCGTTTGGTTCTGACCCTGGGTCCAGAGCACTAATAACCAGATGGGCTGAACCTGTGAGATCATCTTAGTGTGTCTGAGTCATATTGTTAATGAAACACAAAGAATAAAACAAAATACTTTACCTGCTCTGAACAGCAGGGAAATCTCAGTCTAATGGAATTATGCAGAATATCCAGACTCAGACCTTGTGTCCCAGGTTCGGGCCTGAGAGCTGATTTGTTTCCATCGTTTCAGTGTGTGTGTAGTTTTAGGTTACCATTCAAAATGCTGTCTGACCTGCTGTGTATCACAGACCATTACATTTCACCCAGTTTCCCAAAATTTGGGAAAGCATGTCTCAAGGCATCCAGCCTTGATGTGGAGACATGAAGAGATGGAGAATCCACCACTGCCCTTGGCAGTTTGTTCCTATCATGTTCTTCTGTACCGGATATGGGTTGGTTACAATGCTTGCTTATAGACCCCAGATACTTTTGTAAAATCCTTTAATGCTCTGCTAGGTATTGCTGAAGTTCATTTAAACAAGGTTTGTTACATACATTGCCACCTAATGGCTGATCATCATAATGCAGTTTAGCATTCTATTACTCTCCCATCGTATTATTCCTACTGTTAAAAGTTTGTGCTTAATTTCTAATTGGAAGTAGGCTGGCTTCAGGATTCAGCCACTGGTTCTTGTTATGCCTTTCTCTGTAGAAAAATGAGTCTATTAGTCTCTGGTATTTTCTGCCCTGGAAGGTACTTGTAACCAAGTCACCTCTCAATCTTCTTTTTCATAAACTAAACAGCTGTAACTCCTTAAGTCTCTCACTGCAAGGCATTTTCTACAACCCTCAGATCATATTTTGGCTCTTTTCTGCACCCTCTCCAATTTTCAAGATCCCATTTAAATTGTGGGACACCAGAACTGGATGCAGTATTCCAGGGTGGGTCTCACCAGTGCTGTTTGCAGAGATAAAATCCCCTCCCTAGTCCTACTCACTGCTCCCCTATTTATCAGGGGTCACAGTAGCCCTTTTCTCCACAGCACTGCATACAGAGCTCATGCTAAGTTACTTGTTCTCTCTGACCCCTAAATCCTTTTCAGAGTCACTGCTCTCCAGGATACAGTCCCCACTCTGTAGTTATGGCCGGCATTCCTTGTTCCTGAGAATAGGACGTAATCGTGGTACTGCAGACTCTGGAGTGTGGGATCTGTTAGCAGATATTGACATTTCACTGGTGGCCATTTTGTCTGATTAGTGACTGCAGCCTTTAAAGTGGCTTCTGGTTCTGCCCTTCTGCTGTTTGTATTCCTCATTCCCAGGGAACCACATGATCGTGGTTTAACATCCCGCATTGACCTCCAGCTGATGAGTTATCATCAAAAATGTGCAGGTTAAAAATTACAGGTAGCGTACCTAGACTAATAGCAGCCAGTATATCACGGGGGCAGCTTCCCTCTGTTATTTAAGCCACTTTTGCAGTGGTATCCAGCTGAATGAAGCAGATTTCAACCCCTTCTTTCCAACAGGCCCGCTTGATCCAATGCAGTGGAAGGTCTCTCATTGATTTCAGTGGCCATTGGATCAGCCCTATTTATAGTGAAGAGACCCTGCACCCCATTGCAGCAGGGCACAGCACCACACAGAGGTTATGTTCAAACTGTGATTCTCTCAAGGAAGCATCTGGTACATGAGAGAATCTGAAACCAAACAGAGCAGGGAGGTTTTTGTATGGGTCTGTATCACTGTGCGAGGGAAGCTATAACCCTGCTGACAGTAATAATCTCCAGCATCTTCAGCTTCTACGCTGCTGATAGTGAGAGTGTAATCGGTGTAGCCGCTCCCAGAGCCACTGCCACTGAACCGGTCTGGGATCCCAGAGGGACGGGTGGAAGCGCTGTAGATGAGAAGCTTAGGAGCTTGTCCTGATTTCTGTTGGTACCAGGCTATGCTATTATAAATGGCTGAACTGGCTTTGCAGTTGATGGTGACTCTGTCTCCTGGAGACACTGCCAGGGATTCTGGAGTCTGAGTCATCACAGTCTGCCCACTGGAGTCTGAATTGAAAGGAAAATGTAAATTAAAACAATGCATGAGTCAGAACATTCATGTTTTCACTTTAGTTTTGTATCATAGTTTATCCTTTTCTCTCAATTAACTAAAATTATGAAAAATGAGTGCATTTAAAAACCAAAGAATGCAAGACATTTGAGCTTGAGCAATCTATTGTGTGTATTCATGTATGTGTGAGAGACGTTTCTAGGGCTCAATCTCCCATTATCCCACCAGACCAGTGTTATCTCAAATGGAATCTTACCCTGGATCCAGAGCACTAGCAGCCAGATGAGCTGAGCCTGGGAGATCATCTTGATACGTCTGGACTGACCGGTGCTGATCAATAAACCCTAAAGACTGTAAAAAGGGACTCCATATATAACTGCTCAGAGCAGCAGGGAAATCTCAGACAGACGTGAATATGCAAAGCATCTCGCCTTGGGCCCTGAAAATGGAGAACTGATTTGTTTGCATCATTTCAGATGTTCTGTTGTTTTTATTGCCATCCCTTATGACGAAGTACTGCCCATACTCAGAATTCCAGCGGCTGCCGGGTGTTCAGGGTGAGTTTGATATGTGTCTGTGCTGCCACCTAATGGGGATGTTCAGCTCCATTAGTTTGATCCCATTGTGCATAGCAATGAACATGAGATGTGTGTATGGAGATTTAAGAACATGACCCCTATTATACAGCCAGGGCTGGGTTGTGCATCCTCTAGGGGACGCTGTGGAGCCGCACTGCCCCCGTAGTAGCATTGAGAGGAAGTCTGTGCTGGGGCTGATCAGTGGCCTGGAGGGATGCCCCTTACGCCATCCTCTACAATGGAGCCGATCTCTCCCCCTAGGTGTGTCATCCCCTCCCCCCTCCTTCCAGGTGATTGGTCATTGCGTGATGAAGGAGCTGAGCAGTCCCTGCTCAGGTGAGTGGCCTTTGTGCAGGCTGTCCTAGTGGCAGATACTCTCTACATGGCCCACCCCTCCTGTGCATCTGTCCAAGGGCCACTCTCGTTCTAGCCACACTGCTAGTCACACAAGGGCTGGCACTTCTGGTCTGTTGTCTGAACAGTCTTTCATTGAGAGTAAATTCTGCCACCCCCTCCACAGTGTGGACAGGCCCAGAGTCCGGGATGCTGTGGGCCTGCTGCTCTGGGTCTCAGGGTGTATAGCCCTGTACAGTGTGGAGGGAAATATTGCAGGACCTCCATTTGCTAGTTGCTCTTGCAGGAGAGAGGGGTGCATACGCCAGTCCACCAGCCATTGCCATTTCTGGAGTGGAGATACTAGGACCACAGAGCTTGCACCACCCTAAGGCTGGTGTAGAGTTCTCAGTGCAGATTTGCTGTCCCTCTGTACCCTGAGACAAGGCTCTGTCTCCCTGGTATACACTCGGTGAGCTCCCATGTGCCCTAAAGGGGGAGAATTGGAGCTGTAGTGACTGAGTCGAGGTTTTTAGAACCATTCTGCCTGTGTAAGGGAAACTCTGGAGGGGAAGCACTCAGGAGTGATTGATTAAAGTTGCTTTTGAAAAGAGCCCCCGGAAGAAACAGCACGTGGGGCAAAGGGGTGTGTGTGTGAGAGAGAGAGAGGGACTGCTGAAACTAGCTGCATGGCACAATAATGTGTCCTTTGAAAGATCCCAGCTTTCTGTGTGCAGCCACATTTCCTGCATCCCCACAAGCCGAGGCAGCCGCATTGTTCCCATCATGGTCCAAAAAAAACCCAAACATCAAATTATTCTGCTCCTTACAAATCAGCTGTGAAAGAACGCTGGCGCTAAAAGGGTAAGGGACTGAGAACTCGCCCTGAAGTCTATGGGTGTCTTTCCACTGACTTCAATGGGATTTGGATCAGAGCCATAATTCATAAAGACCTGGAGACTCTCAGATAAGATAACCAATGGGAATTCCTGTTCATTGGCAAACCTTTAATTTGTAATAACCAAATAGTGACTCTGTGGAATGCTTGTGAATAGCGGGACTAGCTGTCGTAACTGCAGAGTAAGGAAGGCCCAGCCATAGGAAGTGTGTTAGAGTTTCTGACAAACAGCTCAGCTGTATCTACACACAAAGCGGGCCAGGATGCAGTAGGCCTTTACTTTGCTCTTGTTACCGTTGAGCAGTGACGCCGTTCAGAGAGTGTTTCACGCTCTGTTGCAGTTTTCAATTGTGGAATAAGTTAATGACCAGAGATCCTTCCTGTTTTGATTCAGCATGAAGTCAGTGAATGTGGCGATGGTTTGACACCCAACTGAGACGTGGGCAGTGGTGAGCCCAGTGCGCTCCACAAAGAAGAGGGAGGTTTTCTATTGGTCTGTATCACTGTGAGCATGGCCAGTGCCAGCTTTGGTGACTATAGTAATCTCCAGCATCATCTGCCTCAACAGCACTTACTATGAGAGTGAAATCAGTCCCAGACCCACTGCCACTGAATCAGGTGGGATCCCCGGAAGGATAAATAAGGAGCTTTGGAGCGTGCCCTGATTTTTGTTGGTACCTAGGCATGTTACTGCCAGCGCTAGAACTAGCTTTGCCGCTTCTAGCAAATTTGTCTCCTACAGACACTGTTTGGGATTCTGGAGTCTGCGTCATCACAATTTCTCCATAGGGGTCTGGATGTAGAAGGAAAATCCATAGAGACCGCTGACATGTTGTTACAATGACTAAAAGCTCAGGACTGTTTTTAGAGACACGTTTAGGTGAAGAACGTATTAAGGTGTAATTCATAAAATACCGAGATGTTATTTTCCATATTTTAGATGTTGTTCCTGATGCTACGTTGCCTCAAAGCCTGTGTCGTCATCATTTTATATCTGGAATGCACAATACAGGTACCCAGAGAATCAGTCTGTGAGATCATCTTAGCAGCTCTGGAGTTGGCACAGTGATCAGGTACCTGTGTGGTCTTAACAGGCGCATTGATACGAGCTCAGTAGCACAATGAACAGATGTCGTTTGCATGTGACCATGCAAAGCTCCTGTAAATGCACTTCCTATCTGGTGTTTCAAAACATTCACCTTTGACTGGGTGGTTTAGTTTTACCAGCCTGGATCGTACCCTGGAGATCTGTGCACTCAGCTTCCCTTCCAGGCATGGATCTCCCCATGACTGTGTGCAGGGATGATCCAGCTGCCTCCAAGGCACCGTCCCCATTTCCTCTGCACTCTATGCAGGGTTTGCTCTGGTTCTGAAATCTGCATGGGAGAAGGTGGTGGAGGCTGGGCAGGTGGAGGGGAGGAGTAGGTGGGCAGTGGGTGGGACCACAGAGTTCACACATCGCCTCCTTCCAGCCCCATAGAGAATCCTTGGAAGGGACACTCCAGCCGCAGTGTCAGGGCAGTGACAAGGAGCCTGTGCTACAGTCAGCCTGTCCCGGGTGTAGAGGACTGTGAGACTGTGAGAATACTCTCACCAGCAGTATTTTGCTCTGGGATTGTTTGCAGAGAGATTCAACTCCTGATCCAGCTGAGTGCATGTTACTATCAAGAGACATGCTGCCAACACGTGTAAAGGGCTCCTCCCGATGTCTCACCTCAATCCATGATCCAGGCAGGCACATTTATAAACCCTTTACTTTACAAACTATGCCTGTTAGAGGCTTTAAACAGTGGTTTGTGTCTTTGCAAAACTGGTGCTTCTGCTTGATTTAGGCATTGAATATTGCCTGTAGCCAGGGTATTGCAGTAGAATCCAGTCTGATTTCTTTCACAAGGGCACCGCTATTGGCCGGCACTCAAGAAAAGTTGCCCTCATAATTTCTGGAACAGATTAGAACGTTTATTGTTGTTACCCCCATCCTCATTGCTTCCATCTGAGTCCCCAAAGCACGGACTGGATGGGACTTTTCTTTTGATGAGTGTTTCCATGTGCATCATTCTAGATATACTATTTCATGTACTGGACAAACAAAAAATGAGTTCAGATTACGGTTGCTCATTCATTCCCCTGCCTACACACCAGCTGTGAAAGAATGCGGGAGCTAACACCTTAAGGGCCTGATTTCAAAGCTCATTGAAGTCTATGGGGGACTTTCCTCTGACTCCAGTGGGCTTTGGATCAAGCCCATAATTCATATAGCTGTGGAGACTCTCAATGAACATTGTCATTGAACATAAACTCTGATTAGCTGACACTTAATTAGTAGATGTCCTAACTGATTAGCGACTCGGTGGAACACTTGTGTATTCACTGTGAATTCGAGCACTTTGATGATCTTTGGAGATCTGTGGTTGCTATGGATTACAATTCAGTGGCTGTTTTGAACACCTTATTGATGATGACAGGTTTCAGAGTAGCAGCCGTGTTAGTCTGTATCCGCAAAAAGAAGAACAGGAGTACTTGTGGCACCTTAGAGACTAGTCTACGAAAGCTTATGCTCTAATAAATTTGTTAGTCTCTAAGGTGCCACAAGTACTCCTGTTCTTCTTATTGACGATGTGTCTGTGATTAGTTCTGTTTGAACTCGGGCTCTGCTGCAATTCAGCTGCCAGATCCTGATATTTGGCTACTTCCCAGTAACTCTTCCAGCACCTGTCTGAGGTGGTTGGGTAGGAGGAGGCACCTGCCTGTCCCTGTGGCCAGTGTGGTCACTGTCTTTCATTTCTTCCTCCTGGCCAGATTTGTGGTGGTCCAGGCCATGCTGGGGAAGGATGGGAATTTACAAGAAGGCTCCACTTCTTTTTGGTCCCTCCCTGTCACACACAATTCATCTTGTGCCCTCCTCCTTGTGGGCTGTTTTAGTCACACCCTTTCCCAGCTGTTCCTCTCTTACCTGCCTCTCGACAAACCAGCCGTTTGCTGCTGAGTGAACCGAAGACCCTGGAAGTCTGTAGCGTGCAGATGAGCCTGTAGAGGGTCCATTCCAGCACCCATAGAACTCAATGGAAACACTCCTGTTAACTTCACTGGGCCTAGAACCAGGCTCTAAGAAGCAGATTTTTTCAAAACAACTCAGCTCCCATTTAAGCATCTAAATATTGGCTACTCAACTGCTTCAAAGCAGGTGTGGCCTGATTTTCAACAGACCTCAACATCCAACTTGCTGAGCTCTGTGGAACATTTAGTTTGTGCCTAAATAGGAGACGATCTCTTTGGAAAAAAACTGGCTCATATTTATTAATTATTATCATTGTTATTTGTATTGCTGTTATGCCGCGGGGCCCCAAGGCCCCTTTGCACTGGGTGCTGCACAAGCATTGCTTTTCTCAGTCCTCCCTCTTGCCGTTTTTGTTTTAAAAGGCTCCCTCAGCCTGTCTTAACAAACTTTACTTAACAAAGCCATTTAGAGCTCGGTGTTCTCTGAGCCCTCTGTGTGGACAGCAGAAGTGACAGTGGGAAGAGTTTGTTGTGTTGTACTGGCAGACAGTTAATTAACGTCCTGTTCCTTCTCTGTTATGAAATTTGTGACGCTGAATGATGTCCAGATGCAGCTGTGAGAAGCACTCAGCACTGTGCCCTCGCTCAGGGAGGTTTTTATATTGGTCTGTATCACTGTGAGAGGGGTGTACTCTTGTTGGCAGTAATAATCTCCAGCATCTTCAGCTTCAACTCTGCTGATCGTGAGAGTGAAATCAGTCCCAGACCCACGGCCAGTGAACCGGGCTGGGACGCCTGATTGCAGGGTGGTTGCATGATAAATAAGGAGTTTAGGAGCTTGTCCTGATTTCTGCTGATGCCAGGCTAAGAGATCTTTGCCTGAAGAGCTACTGGTGAGGCTTAAACTGGCTTTGCAGCGGATAGTGACTGTGTCTCCTGGAGACACTGAGAGAGATTCTGGAGTCTGAGTCAGCACAATCTGCCCGATGGAATCTAGAAGTAAAGAGGAAATGAAGGAAATTGTAACATATCAATCAAAGAGTTATTGTTTTGTTGTGCAATACATTTTAATCTATCTTATTACACAGCATTAAATAAATCATCATTATATTATCTGTTACAACAACGAATGGATTATATTTACATAGTCATTGATGTTGTTGTTCTTTAAAGCTGGGTTTATTGTTTTTTCTTACCCCGAATCCAAAAAACTAGTATCCAGAGAAGCTGCGTGTGGAAGATCATTTTGGCAGTTCTGAGCCAGCAATGCTGACCAGGGCACCGTGCAGTGCAAACAGCTCCATTTATAGGAGCTCAGCAGGGCAGGAGGGGAGTGTCGCTCGTGTGTGAATTTGCAAAAGGAACGAGTCATGTAAATTCACTTCATGTGAGTGGTGGGGGCAGGATTTTCAACTGTCTTGTATTCATGTCTGATTTATAAGAATGGAGCAGCAAAATGGTGCAGAGGACACCATATGTGCTGCAGCTAGATACGAGTAGCTAAACCATTCACTCATTTTCTAGAAGGTTTTTAACAGCAGTTTGAAGAGCCCAGCCTGTTTTCTTTTTCCAGTTCAGTTTTTTTCCTGTCCCATAAAAATACAATTGAATTACCCAGTATTTCCTTCTGCAGGAGTTAACTGAGCAGATGCCTTGTAATTCCTTTCACACTGAGCCAGAAGAATACAGCAAACTAACTAACAAGACCTATAGTGCTGGAAAAGAACCCTGGTAACAATAAAAACAATGAGAAGTTCTTGTGGCACCTTAGAGACTAACAAATTTATTTGGGCATAAGCTTTCGTGGTATAAAACCCACTTCATCAGATGCAGCTAATGCCCAAATAAATTTGATAGTCTCTAAGGTGCCCCAAGGACTCCTCGTTGTTTTTGCTGATACAGACTAACACGGCTACCACTCTGAAACCTGGTAACAATGACACTACTGCACATGTTCACACTGTGTTCCTGGCCAGCATACTCAGCCCCACACACTGAAAGTGTGTTTCAGAACCTCGCTCTGTGTCCATCGTGGGTGAGAAAGGGATCTGGGCAGAAACTAGAACGGGGAGAGATTTTGAATCACTCGGAGTCTCTTGTATTGCAGACCTTAAACACCACTGGTCCCACTGATGCGCGTGGTGTGTCTTTTGGCTGGAAGGGAGGATATAAAAACTTCTCAGCAGAGGCTGTTTATGGCATTTTAAATACTTTGATGTTGAACTTTAATCTAGATCATTGAATTCTATGTGGGAATAAGGCCATCGTAGCCCCATGCTGCTCCAAAGGCTTGGTTAATACAGTGTTAGAGGAAATTTTGCACATGTATAATAATGCATGGTGCACATTTTGGTGTACGTGTAAATACAATGAAAATCGCCCGAGTGGCTTTTATTGTAAAGTGCAATAGTAGAAACCCACCGTTCTAATTTTATTTCTTATTTATTCTGTGCTAAAGATTTTCTGTTCTACTCTTTATACTGTTTGCTTCCTAAGCAACATGATCATGGCTTTTCTGTTGCCAGCATTCCCTGCTCTGGCTTGTGAAGAGAGAACCTCTCTCTCTACTTCTCATGAGAATAACTAGCTCCTGTTTAAGGGCTTGATCCATACAGACTGGCTGCACCTTGATTACCTTTCCTCAGCAAGGCCCTCCCAGCTGGGGTACAGAATGTGTGGTGCAAATTTACTGCCTGCCAACCCCTAAATACCCCCAAACCAACCCGCAACAAAACCAAACCGTGCTGTGGCTGATGATGCAGCAGGATCCTCTCCTATGGGAATGGTTGGCATGGGTTGCTCCAGATTTGCATCAGCTCCTGTAAGGGGCACCAAATTGATTGTCCTCCATCATGATGTCATCTTTACCTCCATGGAACCCTATTCTGCGAAGAGCAGCCCAGCTAGGCAAATGTGGCTAAAGGCATTTTGGTGTGACTACAATGAAATGAGCAGAGGTGCCTCAGGAATGATTTGATCTATATTGTGCCAGAGGTTTTGATCTTTATTGTGTAACTTCCTTTTGTTTGCACTAAGCAACTGTCAGGCGCCTGCCTGGGCCTTTAGATTATGTGGAAATGGCTGCTGGTGAGGGTACAGGAGAGATGGGGGTAATTACAGCTCCAGCTCGGAGGAATCCCATAGGCCAGAATTTCCAGAGGGGAGAGTGAGGGGTGAGAGATTGTGAGAGTGAATTAGGGGAGACAAAGGAGCAGCAAACTATGTCGGACAGGGAGGGTTTTGCATTGTCCTGTGTCACTGGGACAGGCCAGTCATTGTACAGCTTTGCAGTGATATTCTCCAGCATTATCAGCTTCCACACTGCTGACAGTGAGAGTGTAATCAGCATGTCCATTGCCAGCACCACTAGAACTGAACCAGGCTGGGAGCCGAGAGGCCAGGGTAAGAGCACTATGAATGAGAAGCTCCGGAGCTTGTCCTGGTTGCTTTTGGTATGAGGCTAAGTTGTTGCTGGGCTCACCCTGGTTTTGATAGTGGCTTTGTCTCCTAGAAACACTGACAGGTTCTGGAGTCTGAGTCAGCACTTTCTGCCCATTGGAATCTAGATATAGAGAAAAGAGAGGCACAGATAGGACGGGGTAAGCAGGATGATGGCATCACAATTATTCAAAACTTTACACAGAAACACAGTGTAAATTTCAGTTGAAGAGTAGAAATTAACTTACAATACAATAGATTTAATACATCAATGCAACAATTCTTACGTTTGTATTATTTCTCACCTTGAAAGCAGAAATCAACTAGCATCCAGGGAAGAGGAGTGTCTGACAACATCTTGATTGTCTGTTATTAGAAATGCTTGTCAATAAGCACAATTTCCAGGGAGTGGAATTCAACACATTTATAAGTGCTCAGAAAAGGAATACACAAAAGGGTCAAATGCTGGAGGTCAACAGGATTATAGACCCAGGAGAACCGTTGTGAAAGCTTTGATTTGTCTGTTTCATGCTGCTGTTGCATGTTATAACTATTCATCGTTACTCACTATTCCGGTGTTCGAGTGCCCAGACTGAGGCTTACATGGCATAAGGCGGGTTCAGTTCTGGATTTATTATTTAATGAGGAGACTCTATCAATGGGTATCAGAGCAGGCTGCAGATGTCCATTCGTTTCCCAATTTCCATACGTTTAAACACAAGCCCATCTATAACAATTGGGTGATTTAGGGTCAAGTCCTGAGCCTGTTACTCACACGGCGAGCAGTTATTCTCATAGATAATCCCATTCATTTCACTGGGACTGCTCGTGTGAGTGCTCAGCTGTGGGGATAAGGGCTCCCAGTCTTCCCTGAGCAAAACATTTAAAAAAGAAACCGCTTTAAGGCAAGTGTAGTCACTCATTCATTCTCCTTCCTTTTTAATCAGTGAATCCGGAGCCCAAACACCCTGTTTGACCTGAAATCTCCAGCTCTGCAATGTTGTGTCATGATCCTGCCACCTACTGGCCAATGGCAAGGTTGTCTGCAGAATTTAGTCTATAAATAGCATGCCCAAGCAGATGTCGTAGTTTTCCCGAGGGAGTCTGGTGCTACATGGCCTAATGCTTCTTCCCCTTCTCATATCTGTGTCCCCTTTCTGCCCCCCAGTCACATGTTACAAGCTGTGCTTGATGTTGTGGAGCCAGTTTTCAAACATGAGGCCTTTCAGACTATGGCAGTACAACGAGGCCCAGCAATATTTACACCATGGCCAGAGTTCTGGCTACGGTGGCATTTCTATCTTCTATGTTATCACTGTAACCCTGAGGTATTATCTCCTCATACACCAGGAGACCCGTATAGTTAGGGCCCTACCAAATTCACGGCCATGAAAAACACGTCACAGACCGTGAAATCTGGTCTTTTTTGTCTTTTACCCTATACTATACAGATTTCACAGGGGAGATCAGCGTTTCTCAAAATGGAGTTGCAGGGGGATCTCAAGGTTATTTTAGTGGGGGTCGCGGTATTGCCCCTCTTACTTCTGTACTGCCTTCAGAGCTGGGTGGCCGGAGAGCTGCGTCTGTTGGCCAGGCGCCCAGCTATGAAGGCAGAGCCCCGTCAGAAGTAAGGGTGGCAATACCATGCCATACCACACCACCCTTAGTTCTGTGCTGCTGCTGCTGGCAGCGGCTCTGCCTTCAGAGCTGGGCTTCCGGCCAGCAGCCACCGCTCTCCAGCTGTTCAGCTCTGAAGGCAGCGTCGCTGCCAGCAGCGGTGCAGAAGTAAGGGTGGCAATATTGTACCATGCCATCCTTACTTCTGTGCTCCTGCTGACAGCAGAGAGAAGACCCACAGTCTGAGCATGCTCAGATTTTGGGTGCAGGAGCAGCACAGAAAAGTTGAAAAGTGGCCTCAGTGTGCCAGGCTCCAGTGCTGTCTGTTGTGTTTCTACCCATACCCCCTCTCCCTCCATGACCTGGTAGGTGTCTAAGCCTGAGAGCCACAGGGGGTTCTGTGAGTGAAGCAGGGGAACCTCCAGACACCTCTCCCCCCAGCTCTGTTTACCTCCTGACCCCTCTTTTGGGTGGATGTGGCCAGCCCAGCAACCCCCAGGAAGCTGACTGAATACCTCCTCCATCAGCTCCTGCCGGCTTGTGCTAGCCAGATCCAGTCAGAGTGTGGGCGTACCCCATGCCATTCTGGAACAGCTGGTGTGCACCCCTCTGTGTGGCCACCCTGACAGCCCTTCCCATTGGGGCACACCCCTCCTCTGTTGCTTCCACACCTGGCCTCTGCCCAGCCCCAACTCTGTTGAAAACCTATGTGTGCCTATTAGCTGCTTGTGTCTCAGGGTTCAGCTGCATTCAGTTTTGGAGAATCTGGACCAGGAAGTCGTACCCTACTCTGCAAACAGTAGACACAGCCATTTACAAATCCTTAGATTAGTATTATTTTCCTAGATTAATAATGATTGTGACCTTCCCAATGGGATTTTAGTGAGGCTCTGTTCCAGTAAAAGGAGACACCCAGGCCATTGTAGAAATGTGTTTACAATAGTAGAGCAGGTTGAATTTTTCTGATAGAACAGCTTTCCTTCAAAAAATGTGGATTTGACAAAATCCAAACATACTTTGGGAACGCATCAATTATGTTGAAATGTTCAGGGGGAAATGAATAAAATGATTCATTTTGATAAGATCAGAAATTTCCTTTGAATGCGGTTGAAGTGTTTTTTAATTTTGTAATCATTTTGACATATTATATTTTATATTTATAACATAAAGGTCAAGTTGATGAAGTTGAAATTAACATTTTGACCTTTTCAAAATGAAACATTGCTTTGATTTTTCCCAAAATGAAATTTTGGAATTTTCATATTAAAGGAAATTTAAAAATTTCAAGTTTTCATGCTGATTCAGAACAAGCCTCTCTTTACCCCCCACCCCTCCAATTTGGAATGTCTCACAATATGAGAATTCCTGTTTCTGATCAGCTCTCTGTAATAGAACTAAGTTAGTTCGCTATATGACGGAATCATTCTACACTGAAAGATAGAAGGTGTAACAGCTGTTTGGAATGATTTCTACTGAAACCCAAGTAATTGTGTCCAGTGCACTGACATTCGAGATTGGGAATAAATCAGACAAAACTGTAGTGAACCTCACGTCTCTATGTACATTCTAGTATCTATGTGATTATCCAAACGCGTTTGGTCTTTCAATGTTCTCCTTTTTGCTGTATGTTTAGAGATGGAAAATGTTACCCGCTTCTGTCGCGTGTGACAGAACATGTGAAAACTAGACAGTTGTATCTGCAGGAAGCAGTAACTGCAATGTGTGCTGCAGAGAGGTTTTTGTATTGGTCTGTATCACTGTGCGAGGTGAGCTATCACCTTTTTGACAATAATAATCTCCGGCATCTTCAGCTTCTACGCTGCTGATTGTGAATGTGAAATCAGTGCCAGATCCACTGCCGCTGAACCGGGCCGGGACCCCCGACTGGAGGTTGCTAGCCGCGTAGATAAGAAGTTTGGGAGTTTGTCCAGGTTTCTGTTGGTACCAGTTTATGTAACTGCCAATGCTCGTACTGGCTTTACAGTTGATAGAGACTCTCCCTCCCACTGGCACTGCCAGAGATTCCGGGGACTGAGTCATCACAGTTTGCCCAGAGGAGTCTGGATGAAGAGAGAGGGTGGGAAGGGAATGAACAATGATACAATGCTGGATATGACACGTGTTCAGATGCTGAAACACCATTTAAATTTGCTAGTATGAATTTATACTAAATTACAGCACAAAGAATATTAATTAAATACATCTGAATGGCAACTTTTCTTGTATTTTGTCTCACGGATTATTACATTTTCAAATATTTTATGTTTTAAGTTTCTTACCCTGAATCCAGAGAACCAGCAGCCAGAGAAGGGGCGTGTGTGAGATCATCTTGCCTGACTGTGGTTGGAATGGTTTGTTCATAAACCTGCAGTGGAAAATGAAACACTTATATGTGCTCAGCAGCTCAGTCAGGAAACCTCCTCCCT
Source organism: Trachemys scripta elegans (assembly GCF_013100865.1). Taxonomy (NCBI): domain Eukaryota; kingdom Metazoa; phylum Chordata; order Testudines; family Emydidae; genus Trachemys; species Trachemys scripta. Next base: position 127,448,821 of record NC_048302.1, read on the forward strand.
ATGCAAAATGCATGTAAATTTACTGCCCTTTAGTTTCAATATAGTATTATGAAATATTCATATTTGGTTTATTTCCTGCTACTCTTCTGTATTACAATGATGTTGTGTATTTCCTAGTTTCAGATGGTATACATACAGATGTCTTTGAAGATCTTACGTATATTTGAGCAGATCTGACATGTCTCTCCTAAATATTCGCTCTGGATGTGCCACCAGTGTCTGGGCATGAGCCTTCATTTCAACCCTATTCATCTGAACACACTCTGGATGTCACTGATTTCATGCCCTAGGAAGGCACCTTGTCCTTCTTAGACAAAGTAGTGATTTCCAAATGGCTGGCCTCCCCATCAGAGTATTCCCCAAAAATCACCCCCAAGATTTGTCTAATCACCTGAGAGCTCTAGCAATAGACATGCTAAAGAACCTTGGGCCTCATTTACAGATGTACTAGTGAACAGACACTGTAGGTGCTCGGCACCACATAATAATAGCCATATAGGGTCAAACCAATGGTCCGTCCAGACCAGTATCTTGTCTTCCGACAGTGGCCAGTGCCAGATGCTTCAGCGGTCAGGAACAGAACAGAGCAATTATCAAGTGATCCCTGTCATCCAGTCCCAGCATCTGGCAGTCAGAGGTTTAGGGACACCCAGAACATGGGGTTGCATCCCTGGCCATCTTGGCTATTAGCCATTGATGGACATATCCTCCATGAACTTATCTAATTCTTTGTTGAACCCAGTTATAGTTTTGGCCTTTACTACATCCCCTGGCAATGAGTTCCACAGGCTGACTGTGCATTGTGTGATGAAGTACTTCCTTATGTTTGTTTTAAATCATGCCTATTAATTTCCTGGGGTGAACCCTGTTCTTGTGTAATGTGACGGGGTAAGTAGCACTTCCCTGTTCACTTCCTGCACACCAGGCATGATTTTATAGACCTCTATCATATCCCCCCTCTGATAATCAGGCTCTATGTCAGACGCATGTACATTCAATCCGGTATGGAGTGAATAGCCTCAATCAATTCGGACTTGGCAATTCCTCCTCTCCTATCTTTTACTCCCCCATCCCTTCCTTTAAAAATATAATCTCTATCAATTAATAATCTTTCCTCTTCTACCCAAGGGTCATTGTGGAATTACTAGTACACCTCTACCCCGATATAATGTGACCTGATATAACACGAATTCGGATATTACGTGGTAAAGCAGCGCTCCGGGGGGCTGGGACTGCGCACTCCGGTGGATCAAAGCAAGTTCGATATATCACAGTTTCACCTATAATGCGGTAAGATATTTTGGCTCCCGAGGACAGCGTTAGATATGGGTAAAGGTGTATCAGTATTACACAGGTGAGGAAGTGTGAGGCACAGAGGTTTAGTGACCAACCCAAGATCACCCAGGAACAGAGCCAGGATTAGAACCCAGCTCTTTTGATTCTCTGTTCTTCCTTTAGCCACATGATATGCTCCTCTCCTGGGTTTCCATGTCTCCTGGTCTCTTGGGAACTCTAGGGAGATTCTTAATTATTAATGTGAAATGGCTGACTCTGAGACAGTACATGGGCAGAGAGCCACACAATGTGTTTGGTGGCTACTCGTGGTGCTGGCCATGGCCCAAGCATTGGAGTGCGACAGAGGCTAGGTTCACAGAGCATGCTGTGAGCCAGATGCTTGCTCCTTTGCTATGCAGTGTTTCCTCACCTTTATCAAGGCATCTGTTAAACAGAGCTCCTAAGTGTTCTATGATGAGTGGAACTGGAGACAGGGACTTGGGGAAGCAAACAGAGGAAAGGCAGCTAAGGGAAAAACTCTAGATTTTCTGCTTGTAACACTGGCCTCTCAGCAGGTTTAGCAAAGGTCTCTTTAGTACAGCTCTGCCTGGCTGGTGCATCACATACTGCCGACGAGCATTAATAGCAGGGGATCCTGCTTTGTGGTCAACCGCTTACAGAGTTCACTTGACTTCACCAAATAACCCAGGGCCTCTCAGTGCTTCCCAGTCTCCTGCCTTTTCACTGTGAGGCAGAGATGTTGTGTCAATATGGCACAAAACTATCCTGTGATCCAGTGAGAGCGATTCTATCACAGGTCCTGCCTTAGGCTGTTATGCACCCTGCCAGCCGTTATCCCATCCGATGGTATATTCACTCCTGAAACTGCTTGTTTGGACTAAGATTTCCCTACTCTGAGAATAGTGTTGGCTTATTTAGTGTGAGTGAGTATATGTGGGTCTTCAGCTGTGCTGGATGGGTTCAATGATAAGAATATCCCCGGAGAGCATGAGTTGATGCAGGGGCTGGGATCTAGCTCTCTGCTTTGAAGCAGGCAACCCTCATTGATTGTTTAAAGGGAAAATTACAGTGAAAAGGCAGGAGCTTGGGAAGCACTTAGAGGGCATAGGTTATTTGGGGAAGTCGAGTGAACTCTGTAAGTGGTTGACCACAATGTCTCCGCTGACATCTGTATGTGAGATTAAAGCATAAATCCATGTTTCTGTGATAGTACCTGACAATGCAAGGATTTAAATTGTCAGAGCATTGGTATCAACCAGGATTTCATTTAACATGAAACCATTTCAATTCTGTTGTTTATGTAGACAGAGCTTATGGAAGCATATAAATGAGAATTGGCATCTATTTGAAAAATCCTTCCTCACTTTTGTTCTGATGATATTCTATAGCTTATTGTCCGTCTCTTTAAGCATTTTTCTACAATTCTAATCTAATGCATTTACCCTTCATAAAGAAGACTACCACGGAGATGAGCAGGATGTGTGACCTCATCTTGAGAGCTCCGGACTGACAGCTGCTGCTCAATGCACTATGATCTGTGACGTAGAGCCGTTATAACTCCTCTGAGCTACAGGGAAATGCCACTCGTGCATGGATATGCAAAATAAACATAGCTATGCAAACATCCCCTCTGTGTGGCCGAGTAGCTGGATTTGGGTGCCTGAAAGCACTGATGTCTGTGGTATTACATTTACCATGAGGGCAGCTTCTGATTTACTTTTCACGAACAGGGTCCCACTCCTCAAACAGTCCTACTGAAATCATTGGGACTGTTCAAAGAGTAGCTCACTACTCAACGTGAGCCAGGTTGTCAGAATCTGGCCCTAATTGAGGACAGTTTTCAGGCTCCGTAGTGGGGATGTGGAGACATTTCTCACTGGATATAAAAGGAAACTCGCTTGAAAAGATTCTTTAAGGAAAGTGACATTTACAGTTAAAAAGTCAGTTTGAATAAATGAGTCTCATTTTCTCCTCCCTGAGTCATCTGCATGGAGCCCTGTGTACTCCGTGGTAAGGTCGACCTTAATTCTGAGGCAGAACCCTGGATTCTGTGGCACTCTAGAAGAACTGCTGTTGCTGGTGGCTGGTGAAATAAGAGATGTTTGGTGTATTAAAAATAAAAGTGAAAAACGCGGTCAGGACAGTAGCCCCTGGAATACTTCCCCGGGGGCAGGAACTTGGCTATAAAGCTCTATATAAATAACAGGATAATGGGCCAAATGATGAGTCAGTTTTGGACAATGGGCATTTGCCTGAATGAGGATTGAGTAAAAACTAGAATAATGAATAATGTAAACTGTGAGTCATGTCTAAAAGCAGCAAATTGGGTTGGCTGTAATTTGTGGGGTCATTTCATCGGTTGCATGTCAAAATCCAGATGGGTTCTGGGTGTTCATGTAAATGTTTGCAAATCCTGAATGTTTCATAGATTTTAGCATGAAAATTGGCCCTTGAAAGTGCCTTATTCCTTCTTGGCTGATCATCACTTGTCATTCACTAATCTCCTGTTCGAAGGATACAGCGTCTGTACAGCAAGCAGAGAAAATACCCCATGATTCACATGACCACTCACCATGAAAAAAGTAGTGCAGGGGAACAGTTTTGTATGATCCATAGGCTAAAACTTGTCTGCAGAAATCATTTGGAAAAGACTCAGGAACAATGAATAACTCACAAAAGCCAGCACAGGAATAAATGAACAGGCTCTGGGTGAAATTCCCCCTGAGCTGGGGTCCAGCCCAAGACCCATGAACCATTAAAACTTCACTTAAGCCCTGAAAATGCTGCTTATGCTGCCTTGTGCCTGGGAAATTTTACCCCAAATTTGCAATAAATAAAATTCCCCATGAATAATGTGTCTAGCTCCCATAAATGCCGGGGAAGGAAGGATCTGAGGAGTTGGCCCAGCAGTAGGACGTGTATGAGAATTTCTTACAAACAGCTCAGCTGTAATACTCCGCTGTGGGCTGTAATGCTTTGATCTCATTTGGTTGTTGGTTTAGTGTGTGGGTGCTGGGTGGGTGTCAGACTGGAGGATCTGGTGGTCCCTTCTGGCATTAGACTCTGACTATAACAGCTGTATCTACACACACAGCAGGCCAGGCTGCTGTAGGACTTTACTTTTACTTTAGTTTTGATTTGCCATGAAGGTGGCAATGGCTGGACACCTGGCTGTGACACATACAGTGGTGAGCCCAAAGCACTCCATGGAGAACAGGGAAGTTATCGTATTCATCTGTATCACTGTGACAGTGGCCAGTCCCAGCCTTGTTAACATTAAATGATCTCCAGCACTGACCACTTCAACAGCGTTTACTGTGAGTGGAAAATTGCTCCCAGACCCACTGCCACTGAGCTGGGGGAGGCCAGGGGCGCTGGAACAATTTGTATAGTGGGGGGAGCCATTGAACCAAACTGTAAGCCCTGTATATGATAGAACCACTCCAAGCCAGGGGACGCGGCAGCATCCCAGTTCCCCCAGTTCCAGCACCTATGGGGGAAGCTGCAGCTTGGGGACATGCCTGAAGGGTCTAACACCCATTGATGTCAGTGGCAACACACCATTAATATCTCTGGGCCTCAGATCAGGCTCAAAGAAGCAGATTTCCAAAAAAGCTCAGCTCCCATTTGGGCACCTAAATATGGGCCACCCAGCCACTCCTATTGAGACAGGTGTGGCCAGGTTTCCAACAGACCTCGACATCCAACCTGCTGAACTCTGTGGAATATTTATTTTGTGCCTAAATGGGAGATCATTTCTTCGGAAAAAAATGGCTCGTATTTCTTAATTACTACAATTATTTGTATTCCTGTCATGCCTCTTGGAGGCTCCAGTCATGGATCAAGGTGCTGCACAAATAGTGTTTTTCCCAGTGCTCCCCCGTGCAATTTCTGTTGTAAAAGGATCACTCTGCCTCTATCAATAGCCTTTGCTTAAAAGAGCCATGTGGAGTTAGGTTTTCTCTTCATCCTCTGTGTCCAGACTAGAAATGACAGTGGGAGTAGTGGCAGAGAGTTGTGTAATTAACTTCCTCTTTCTTGTTTGTTCTGAAATGTGTGAAGCTGGTGTTGCACATGCAGCTGTGACAAACGCTCAGGACTGTGCCCTCGCTCAGGGAGGTTTTTATATTGGTCTGTATCACTGTGAGAGGGGTGTAGCCTTGTTGGCAGTAATAATCTCCAGCATCTTTAGCTTCAACCTTATCGATTATGAGAGTGAAATCAGTCCCAGACCCACGGCCAATGAACCGGGCTGGGACCCCAGACTGCCGGGCGGTAGCATAGTAGATAAGGGAGTTTAGGCGCTTGTCCTGATTTCTGTTGGTACCAGGCTAAGCGGTTGCCAGCACTTTCACTGGCTCTGCGTTTGATAATGACTGTCCTGGAGAGACCGATAGAGATTCTGGAGTCTGGGTCAGCACTTTCTGCCCAGTGGAGTCTAGATGTAAAAAGAAAATACAGGAACTTGTGATATATTAATCAGAGTTATAGCTTTATGTTGAATACATTTTTAACTTTATAGGTTATTAAATAGAAACAAATAAAATAACATATTTGTTACAACAAATAGAGTATATTCGCATTGTCTCTGCTGCTGCTGTTCATTAAAGCTGGGTCTATTGTTTTTTCTTACCCTGAATCCAAAACACTAGTATCCAGAGAAGTTGAACGTGGGAGATCATTGTGACAGTTCTCAGCCGCCAATGCTAACCAGGGCACTATGAAGTGCAAATAGCTCCATTTATACGAGCTCAGCAGGGCAGGAAGGGAGTGTCGCTCATGTGTGAATTTGCAAAAGGAACAAGTCATGTAAATTCACTTCATGTGAGTGGCTGGGGCAGGATTCTGAACTGTCTTCTTGTTCATCTCTCGTTTATAAGAATGGAGTAGCAAGATGGTTGAGGGGACACCATATGTGCTGCAACTAGATTTAAGTAGCCAAACCAGCCACCCATATTCTAGAAGGTTTTTAGCAGCCTGGCCTGTTGTTATTTTATCTTCTAGTTTTTCACCTTCCCCTGTAAATATAATTGAATAACCCAGTATTTCTTTCAGCAGGAGATTAACTAAAAGCCATCTGCCAAGCTCTGCTTTCTCACCGAGAGCCAGAATACAGCAAACTAAATAACAAGATCTACAGCACTGCAAGGGATGCACTGCTCCATGTGACAGCTGGGCTCACACTCTGTTCCTGGTCACCATTACTGAGCCCCAGGTACTGAGGTGTGTTTCAGAACCTCACTTCCTACCCTGTGTCCATTGTTCAAAGGGATTTGGGCAGCAACTAGAGAGGGGGAGAGATCTTAAGTAACTGAGAGTCCACAGCAAATGCTCCTGGTTTGTCTTTTGGCCCGGAGACATGCTAGAAAAGCTGCTCAGCAGAGGCTGTTTCTGGCATTTTAAACAGTTTTTATGTTGAATTTTAATCTTGATCATGTAATTACATGGCTTAACCCGACCATTGCAGCCCTGTATTACTCCAAAGGCCTGGTTAATGGAGCAATAGAGGAAATTTTGTACTTATGCAATAATGCCTGGTGCACATCTTGATGTCTGTATAAATAGAAATATATAAAAAATCGTCCAGGTGACTTTTATTTTAAAGTGAAGCTTTTATTGTACGTTCAATAATAGAAACCTACTGTTATAATTGTATTTCTTATTTATTCTCTAGCTATAAGAAAACAATTTTTTTCTTGGCTAAATATTTTCAGCTCTCCTCTTTATGCTGTTTGCTCTCTAAGCAACATGGCCTTTCCTTACTGCCCATTCTGAATGGTCAGATACTGTCATTATGGTGCTTACTAGGACCGTGGCCATGCCAGGGTCTGAGTGGCAGGAGAGGAAGCTCACAAGAGGCCCAGGTGAACAAACTAATCAACCTCATTGTAGTTTCTGATTTATTTGCAAGGTTTGTATTCAACTCTAACCCCCAAACGAGCCAACAATCTGCCCCCATTCTTTCCTGCAGCTTTGTAGCCTGGGAACTGCAGCCCAGCAATATGCAAAATAACACACACCCGGAGACTTCTCTGTTGCCATCATTCCCTGCTCTGACTGATCAGAAAACCTGTCTCTACTTCACATGAGAATAGCAATTGCTGTTTTAAGGGCTTGATGCAGCTAGACTGGCTACACCTTAATTAGTTTTCTTCAGGGAGGCCCTCCCAGCTGGGATGCTGAAAGCCTGGTGGGGATTTATTTCCTCAACCCCTAAAAGTACCCCCAAACCACCCCACAATGCAGCAAAATCAAACCATGCTGTGGCTGACTCAGCAGAGCCCCATCCTATGGGAGTGGTGGGGATGGGTTGCTGCAGATCTGAATGAACACCTGTAGGGGGCACCAAGTCACTTGGATTCAAGCCTGATTTCACCTGTTTCTGTACTTTCAGGGAACTCTGTTCTGCAAGGATCAGCCCAGCTAGACATGTGGGGCCAAATCCCTCCTTGGTATAACTACAGTGAAGTGAGAAGTTACCTCAGGGATGAATTTGATCTATATTGTGCCAGAGGTTCCCTGGTGTGTGTTTGTGTGACTTCCTTTTGTTGGCTCTAAGCAGCTGACAGGCGCCCCCTTGGGCGTTTAGATCATGTGGAGATGGCTGCTGGTGAGGGTACAGGAGAGATGAGGGTAATTACAGCTCCAGCTCTGTGAGGAATCGCATAGGTGAGAATTTTCAGAGTGGTGAGACGGGGAGCAGCAGGGCCGGTGGATGCTCAAGGTTGGCTGAGGTGGTTTCTGCAGGGTTTTCAGTGGGGTAGAGCTGAGGGTGGGCTGAATGGTGGCTTTGGAAATACAAGGTGACCCCACCCAGTGCAGGCTGATGGGGTCTAACACATGGTGGCCGGTGTGGGTTGTAAGGGGATGCACCTCGCCCTTCAGACAACACAGGAGAGCTCGGCAGAGTCTCAGGCCTTCCACTAGTACAGAAGCACAGACAGGAAATCATCCAGATGGACAGCACACAATTAAGTGGGAAGGTTTCAAGCCCTGATTACTTTCCTACCACAGTTCAGTTGTTACTCTGAAAAAAAAGGTTCTTGCTCAGAGTGTGTGTGTGTCAGTTTTTGTTTGAAAAATTGATTGATGGTGTGGAATGGACCAGCCACTGTGCACACCTCCTCCCTGATTGATAACCCTCTGCCATCCAGGAGGCTGTAACAGAAGCTCATTTTAAATCTCAGCTTTTGGGAAGTATAGACATCATATTGGTCATGGAAAGAGCTGAGAAGGGGCATCATCCTCTTTCACGTGTGACTGACAGGAAACTTTGCAAGCTTTGTTCACACAGCTGGAACAAAAGCAACCTCCATTCACACAAGACAGTGAGAAGGTTTTTGTATTGGTCTGTATCACTGTGAGAGGGGCACTGTAGCCACTCTGCTGACAGTAATAATCTCCAGCATCATCGGCTTCAACTCCACTGATGGTGAGAGTGAAATCGGTGCCAGACCCACTGCCGCTGAACCGGGCTGGGATCCCAGATGGGCGGCTGCTAGCGCTGTAGATAAGAAGCTTTGGAGATTGCCCAGATTTCTGTTGGTACCAGTGTGCGTAGGTACTGATGCTTGAACTGGCTTGGCATTTGATAGTTACTGTTTCCCCCACGGACGCAGATAGAGATTCTGGAGTCTGAGTCATCACGATCTGCCCACTTGAACCTAGATGGATAGAGATGGAACATTGGTGGTGGTAATGAGAGCAGCAAGAGGATAATTGGCCAATGACATAATATATGACTCAAGGCTTTACAGTGCAGCCCATCTTACATTGAAATGTAACAGGTGTTGTTTAATCAAAAATCAGGCCCACAAGTAAGAATGAATTAAATAAAATATTGCAGCATTTCCTGCATTTTATTACGTTGGTTAATAGTCCTGCAGACTCTTGTGCTGCTTCTTACCGTGAACCCAGAGAACCAGCAGCCAGAGAAAGTGACTCTGGGAGACCATCTTGGCAGGCGGTGGCTGGAAATGCTTGTCACTGAGCCTTGTAGGGGAAAGCGAAAACTTTATAAGTTCTCAGCAGCTCACAGGGGAAATGTCACTTGTGTGAATATGCAAAATTTATGGAAATGTTCTGTGCTTTAGTTCCAGGCAGAGATTTACAGTGATTGCAGGTGGGTTCTATGTTTCATGCTGCGTGTGCTCAGTCTCATTAGAGATGGGCATGGGCCAGAACACTGGTCTGATACCCTCTACTGCTTAGAGGATCCAGATCCTGTTCTGAACTTCTCCACTGGGGCCCCGCTCTGGTTCTAATTAGTTGTAATATCTTTGTGATTCAAATACTCCTCTACCCGGATTGGGGCTTCAGTGACATCAAAGTGTAACAGGGATGAGTTGCAGGGACTAGAGTTGTTTTGGAAACGAGCTAAGGTCACATTTGACCCTTCTTGCTCAGTTTTAAGCATGTGCTTCTGCAGTTTCTCTCCCTGAGTCACCCGGGGAGTAGTGGATTTGAACACATGGAAAAACCACTGAGAAGGTAGAATGATTTTATTTTCACCTGCCGTCATTAGAGCCTTGCAAACATTCAGCTCTCCTGCCCCCTTT
>NC_048302.1:127458774-127560025 GCF_013100865.1 Trachemys scripta elegans
CTAATTCTTAAATCATTCTTGTGGCTCTTCTCTGAACTATCTCCAATCAACATCCTTCTTGAAGTGTGGCTACTAAAACTGGAGACTAGTCCAGCAGTGGTCACTCCGGGGCCAAATATGGAGTTAAAACAACCTCCCTACTCCTACTTCAGATTCCCCTGTTTATATGTCCCAGAATTACTTGAGCATTTTGGCTCCAGCATCACATTGGGAGCACATGTTCAGCTGATTATCCACCATGACCCCCAAATCTTTTTCCGAGTTACTTCTGCCCAGGATCGAGTCCCCCATTCTGGAAGTATGGCCTATATGGTTTGTTCCCAGATGTATACATTTACATTTAGCCATATTAAAATGTGAATTGTTTGCTTGCGCCCAGTTTACTTAACAATCCAGATCACTCTGTCAGTTGCCTGTCCTCTACATTATTTATACTCCCCCAGTTTTTGTGTCATCTAAGCTTTATCAGCGATGATTTTGTTTTCTTCCAGGTCATTGATAAAAAAAATAGCAAAGGACCAAGAACCAAACCTGGTGGGACCCCACTGGTAAAACGCCCACTCTGTGATGATTCCGCAATTTACAGTTACATCTTGAGATCTATCAGTTAGCCAGTTTTTAATCCATTTAATGTACACCTAAGTTCCCTGCAATGCCGCCCATCCCCTTCCTCCCTAAGCTCATTGAATGGCCATCTACAGCTGTTGCCTCCAATTCCTCTTCTCCATCTCCCACCTGATCTGGTTTCTTCCCTTTCTGCTGCACTGAAACTGCTCTCAATCTTTTTCTGGACCAATCTCCATGCCCATGCTCCTTGATTTCTTGGCTGCTCTTAACACTGTTGATCTCACACACTTAGTAGAAATCTTGTCCTCCCTTGGTTTTCATGATGTCGCCTTGTCCTGGTTCTCCTCCTACCTCGCTTCTTGTTCTTGTAATGTCTAGTTTGGTCAGTCATCATCCTTCCCTCTCCCACTCTGTCATTGGAACCCCCAGGCTTCCATCTGTAGTGCCCTACTCTGATGCTTGGGATATGTTGTACACTAAATGCTAAATTATAACATTAAAGTGTGTGTCACATAGACACAGAAGGCACCTCAGCTCTCATTGCCTTTTTACCTCCCCTAGTAGATCAATGGACCACAAGACATACCATATTTGAACCCTGTGAGACCTTGCGTAAGAGAGCCCACCAGACAAGATGAACAACTGCCCAATACTGAGTCATGTCAGAATGATAAGAAAGGAGCCACCGACAGTATTATATAGAGCTGATTGTAAAACTTATATTTTTCCTATGAAAATATTAATTACAATAGGTTGCGACTAAAGTATTCTGAGTTTAGTAACAAAGTACGTATGTACTCGTTCATTAGCCCGTTCGTTTATAAGCCGATCCCCCAAGCTGGCTAGGTAAAAATAGCAAAAATGGTATTACCCTTCCATAAGCCAACCCTATGTTTCAGGGGTTGGCAAACTTTGGCTCTTGGCCCATTAGGGTAAGCTGCTAGCAGGCCTGGACATTTTGATTACCGGAGCTTTCACAGGCACAGAGCCCCTCCACTCCCAGTGGCCGCGGTTTGCCATTCCCAGCCAATGGGAGCTGCAGGAAGCAGCATGGGCTGGCCGCCCCTTCCTGCAGCTCCCATTGGCTGGGAATGGCAATCCATGGCCTGGAGCTGAGGGGCTCCGTGCCTGCGACTGCTCCAGGTAAACAAGACGACAACGTATTAGATATTCAATTCAATAATTCCATAGACCTTAAAATCATCAAATTGTGGTGTAGATCCATTGATAAGCCAACCCCCACTCTTTGATGCTTCACATTTTTACCAAAAAAATTGGCTTATGAACAAGTATATATGGTAATTAGTTTTGACAAGACTGTTTCCTCAACCAAATACAAAGGGACATGGATAACAGAAAAGCGAGAAAGTTAAAGAAAACAAAAAAATTAGATGCTCCTTTGTTAGGTGGTAGGTGAGCGATTATTGTTGTCAGCTTTAGGGCTAAGTTGTAGTTCTTTCCCCAGGCAGGCAAAAACAACAAGGAGTCTGGTGGCACTTAAAGACTAACAGATTTATTTGGGCATAAGCTTTCATGGGTAAAAACCTCACTTCTTCAGATGCATAGAGTGAAAGTTACAGATGCAGGCATTATATACTGACATATGGAGAGAAGGGAGTTTCTTCGCAAGTGGAGAACCAGTGTTGACAGGGCCAATTCAATCAGGGTGGATGTATTCCACTCCCAATAATAGATGAGGAGGTGTCAATTCCAGGAGAGGAAAAGCTGCTTCTGTAATGAGCCAGCCACTCCCAGTTCCTATTCAAGTCCAGATTAATTGTGTTAAATTTGCAAATGAATTTTAGTTCTGCTGTTTCTCTTTGAAGTCTGTTTCTGAAGTTTTTTGGTTCAATAATAGTGACTTTTAAATCTGTAGTAGAATGACCAGGGAGATTGAAGTGTTCACGGACTGGCTTTTGTATGTTACCATTCCTGATGTCTGATTTGTGTCCAATTATTCTTTTGCGGAGGGACTGTCCGGTTTGGCCAATGTACATTGCAGAGGGGCATTGCTGGCACATGATGGCATGTATAACATTAGTAGATGTGCAGGTGAATGAGCCCTTGATGGTGTGGCTGATGTGGTTGGGTCCTCTGATGGTGTCGCCAGAGTAGATATGGGGACAGAGTAGGCAACGAGGTTTGCTACAGGGATTGGTTCCTGGGTTGGTGTTTCTGTGATGTGGTGTGTAGTTGCTGGTGAGTATTTGCTTCAGGTTGGGGGGTTGTCTGTAAGCGAGGATTGGCCTGCCTCCCAAAGTCTGTGAGAGTGAGGGATCATTTTCCAGGATAGGCTGTAGATCGTGGATAATGCGCTGGAGAGGTTTTAGCTGGGGGCTGTATGTGATGGCCAGTGGTATTCTGTTGTTGTCCTTGTTGGGCCTGTCCTGTAGTAGGTGATTTCTGGGTACCCGTCTTGCTCTGTCAATCTGTTTCCTCACTTCCCCAGGTGGGTATTGTAGTTTTAAGAATGCTTGATAAAGATCTTGTAGGTGTTTGTCTCTGTCTGAGGGGTTGGAGCAAATTCGGTTGTATCTTAGGGCTTGGCTGTAGACAATGGATCGTGTGATGTGTCTTGGATGGAAGCTGGAGGCATGTAGGTACGTATAGCGGTCAGTAGGTTTCCGGTATAGGGTGGTGTTTATGTGTCCATCACTTATTTGCACTGTAGTGTCCAGGAAGTGGATCTCTTGTGTGGACTGGTCCAGGCTGAGGTTGATGGTGGGGTGGAAATTGTTGAAGTCCAGGTGGAATTCTTCCAGGGCCTCCTTTCCGTGGGTCCATATGATGAAGATGTCATCAATGTAGCGCAAGTAGAGGAGGGGCACTAGGGGATGAGAGCTGAGGAAGTGTTGTTCTAAGTCAGCCATAAAAATGTTGGCATACTGTGGGGCNCTAGGGGATGAGAGCTGAGGAAGTGGCAGGCAGGCAGAATCCCTGGTCCATCTGAGGTTAGGTGGGAAAACTGGACTAGAGGAGTGGTCGAGATGATGGATAAAATTTACATCTCTTCCCAAAGTGAAGAGGAGACAGCATCAGAGGAACAGGCGAAAAAGAAATCCAGGATCATCTGAAGTAGGTTGTTACACCGAAAAAATGCCATGGCCTGAAGTTCTATAGGTTTTGCACTCATTAGACCTATAATGTGGAGTGGAAAATAAAACAAAAGTAAAGGATAGATGCAGAACAGAAAAGAACAGCTGCTCAAGAACATCTCTGTCAGTCTGTTCCAGGGTCCACCAATGGGCCAACGAGATCTCTTGGTCAACATTGACAAAGGCTTGAGTATTTAAAACCACATAAAACTGTGATTAGTATTTTACTGAGCATATTTGGGAGCTATTATTTTAACATATAATCTTTTGGGCCAAAATGATCATACCCAGGTGCCTAATGTTAGGCTCCTAAATATATATCTGGCACCGAAGTAAAAATGGTCTGATTGTTTTCAGAGGGGCTGAGTATCTTCAGCTCCCATGGACAGTGGATGGATCACTTGATGATTACCTGTTCTGTTCATTCCTCTAAAGCATCTATCATTGGCCATTTTCAGAAGACAGAATATTGGTCTAGATGAACGTTTGGTTTGACCCAGTATGGCCGTTCTTATGTTCTTATGTACGTTCTTATGAGTTTTGTGCTCATGTGCTGCCATCTGGCGGCAAGACAAGGAGAATCAACATCATTGTTAATATGAGGTGAAATGTACCCCCTGCAGCTAAAATATCGTTCTCTGGGCTTAAGTGGGACTTTCACTTCAGTAATCCATAGGCCTCGTGCCGGCCCTCGCACAGGGGCGAATGTCACCATGGTTTGCCGTATTATTCACGCAATTTGGAGAGTAAGATACACAGGTGAAAGAGGTCACTGTTAGTAACACAAACTGTTACACACTTTGCACTATGATCTTGTTCATTCTTTTATTTTCATTTTTATATATTTAGATTTAAAATGATAGACACTTATCCAAGGCTGTAGGCACCTAAACACCTTCATTAATTATACAATACAATGAGATCCCAGAAGCATTAAAATAACCATTGCCAAGAGGCACTCAGCCAGCCAGATGCCTACAGAACCTCCTTTCCATCCCTCCACCTTTACAGGCAGTGAGCCCTCAGGCTGCTCCAACATTCCTGACCCGGGCTTTTGTTGGAGGAAAGTCGTCTTTGCTTTACTTCTCAGTTTTCTCATGAATTTTCCTTTGTGCTGCATTTCACGATGTCATCTGATCTACCCCTTGCATATGTGTGTGTGCTCCTCGTGCGAGTGAAGTTACCCGTGTGTAAATATTTGAAAGACTGGGCCTTGTCTGAAGAGGGGGTGGGGTCTGACTGTGCTGTGGGCACATTGTGCAGAGTGGCAGCAATGTAGCTGTAAGGCCCCCAGGGGAAGGCCTAGAAGGCATAGAAGGCTCCTTTCCATGGGGCAGAGCTGGTGTTCCTGGCTGTACGCTATCCCTTCAGGAGGCGAATTGGGGAGTGAAGGAGCATGGCAAGACCTAAGCATAGAGCCAGGGGTAGGTGGTTCCATGTGTCCCACATCTCCAAAAATGTCTTCCTGTCCTTGGCTTCCCATCAATCTGCCCTCCTCCTGTTTGTCCAGTCCCTGGCACTCAGATCTTCCTGCAGCTCTAGCACTGCCCCACTCTAACACCGAGGATCATATTGCCCAGTTGCCTCCGCTGAACTACATGGCACCCTGCTGCCTCCCAGTGTGTTTGTACATCATAAGAAATAAGAACAGCCATACTGGTCTATTTAGCCCAGTATCCTGTCTTCTGATAGTAGCCAATGCCAGGTGCTTCACAAGGAGTGAACAGAACAGGCAGTCATTGTGTGATCAATCCCCTGTCATCCACTCCATTCCCCTCTGGGAATCAGAGGCTATGGACACTCAGAGCATGAGGTTGCATCCCTGACCATATTGTCTAATAGCCACCAATGGACCAATCCTCCATAAACTGGTCTGGTTCTTGTTAGAACCCCGTTATAGTTTTGGCCTTCAGAAAATCCTCTGGCAAAGAGTTCCGCGGGTTGACTGTGTGTTGTGTGAGGAAGTACTTCCTTATGTTTGTTTTAAACCTGCTGCCTATTTATTTCATGGGGCGACCCCTGGTTCTTGTGTTAAGTGAATTGGTAAATAACACTTCCTTATTCACTTTCTCCACAACAGTCACAGTTTTATATAGTAGATCGCTATCATATCCCCTTTTAGCCGTCTCATATCCAAGATAGAAAGTTCTAGTCTTTGTAATGTTACCTCATACGGAAGCTGTTCCATACCCTTAATCATTATTGTTGCCCTTCTCTGTACCTTTTCCAATTCTAATATTTCTTTTGAGATGGTGTCCACTCCTACTCCCATGGAGCTGCACGACCATCAGGGCCTAACCGGGAGAGCTGAGCTTCCAGGTCCTTCAGGGGAGGCAGGTAGCCAAGGAAAGAGGCGGGGGTGGATGGAGGGTTGGGAGGAGCCAGTGGAGAGCTCTAATGCTGGTCAGGTAGCACACGAGGAGCACAAAGGGTAGGAATCTGAGGCAAGCTGGTTGTGTGTGATTTAGTTCACCAGCAATGGGAACTAAATTGTCTCAATGTGGCTAAGAGTTTTATGTTGTTTTATCCATTGATTTTTTCCCCAGTGTATCCAGAGAGCCTCTTGATGTCTCATTAGCCCTTTGAGCCATCAAAGAAGTGAAAATCCACCATTAATAAAAACATCAATTTGTCACCAAGGGTGACACTGACAGGTTGTGGCCTGGAGTCTGCTCAGCTCGACATAAACCTTGGACTTTGTTCTGTGCTGGGTGAACAGATCTGAGCCGGTGGCTGGTAGAGGGGGCACAAGGAATGAATCGGACACCTGGTTGCTGTCCATGGTTCCCACTCTGCAACTACCCTGATATGGAGACACATGAGAGGAAGCAGCTGTTACACTGTATGAAAGTAACTAGAACAGGGAGCAGGGAGGTTTTTATATATGCCTGAAATGTGTGAAAGGGGTACCGTAAAAAGGTCAACAATAATAATCTCCTTCATCTTCAGTTTGAACGGTGCTGACTGAGAGACTGTAATCAGTGACACTGCTCCCAGCCTGACTGCCATGGAACTGGGCTGGGACCCCAGGCAGCAAGGTGGAGGCATTGTACAGAAGGACCTTAGGAGCTTGTCCGGGATTCTGTTGGTACCAGGTAAGTAGGCTCATCATGCTGGAACTGGCTTTGAAGTTGATAATGATTGTGTCTCCTGGAGACACTGCCACAGATTCTGGAGTCTGAGTCAGCAATGTCCCTGCTGGAGTCTGAATGTAAAAATAAATATAAACAGAATTATTAAATATAGAAGCTCTTGTATTTTCACACATTAGTTAGAAATAGAATTTCAGTGTTTTCATTTGTCTTTTGGCTCAGAGCATTCCAGACACACTTGGGTCAAGCTTTTCACTGCAACCAGCAGGACTTTAGGATTTGGGGAGGATTTAAATTAACATCAGATGACATGGGACTCATAAATCAATGGCTAGAGTTGGAAACACTGCTTTATGCATGTGTGAGACCCCATTGAGTCCATCAGTGTTCAATGCCTGGAATTCAGTGGCTCTCCCCTTGTACCCAACAATACACATGCGCACACATGTTTACAGAATAGGGGTCTAAAGCACCCGAACAAAGAGGAGACAACACAGGAAAGGGATGGGGAAGGGGCAGGGTGACGGGGGAGAATTATATGGTTACTTATGAGGCTAGTGCATGTGTCATGTAGGTTGCTAGTTTCTTTCCTGGAATTCTTTCAATGGAATTAGAGTGATAGGGTATAGGGACTTGAAGAAGTGGGGTTGGGACAAGGGACATAAAGAAGGATATAACTAATGTGTGAAAACACAAAAGCTTCTATATTTAATAATTTTGTTTTTACATTCAGACTCCAGCAACGGCATTGCTGAATTAATTTGTTCCAAAACCTCCTCTACTGATACCTCAATCTGGGACAGTTCCTCAGGTTTGGGAATCTCCCTCACATCCTCAATCATGAAGACCAATGCAAAGAATTCATTTAGTTTCTCTGCAATGGCCTTATTGTCCTTGAGTGCTCCTTTAGCACCTCGATCGTCC
Source organism: Trachemys scripta elegans (assembly GCF_013100865.1). Taxonomy (NCBI): domain Eukaryota; kingdom Metazoa; phylum Chordata; order Testudines; family Emydidae; genus Trachemys; species Trachemys scripta. The sequence continues at coordinate 127,466,453 of NC_048302.1, forward strand.
AGTTGCCCCACTGATTGTTTAGCAGGCTTCCTGCTTCTGATGTACTTAACATTTTTTTTGCTATTACTTTTTGAGTTTTTAGCTAGCTCTTTTTTGGCCTTCCTAATTATATTTTTACACTTCATTTGCCAGTGTTTATGCTCCTTTCTATTTTCCTCACTTAGGATTTAACTTCAACTTTTTAAAGGATGCCTTTTTGCCTCTCGGTGCTTCTTTTACGTTCTTGTTTAGCCACGGTGGCTCTTCTTTGGTTCTCTTGTTATGTTTTTTTTTAATTTGGGGAATACATTTAAGTTGAGCTTCTATTATGGTGTCTTTAAAAAGTTTCCATGTAGCTTTCAGGGATTTTTCTTTTGATGCTGTACCTTTTAATTTCTGTTTCACTAACTTAGTCATTTTTATGTCGATCCCCTTTCTGAAATTAAATGCTACAATGTTGAGCCACTGTGGTGTTTTCCCCACCACAGGGATGTTAAATTTAATTATTTACTTGGTCACTATTACCAAGCAGTTCAGCTATATTCACCTCTTGGACCTGATCCTGTGCTCCACTTAAGACTAAATCAAGAATTGCCTCTCCTTCGGTGGGTTCCAGGACAGCTGCTCCAAGATGCGGTCATTTAAGATGTCAAGAAACCTTATCTCTGCATCTTGTCCTGAGGTGATATGTACCTAGTCAATATGGGGATAGTTGAAATCCCCCATTATTACAGAGTTTTTAATTTTAATAGCCTCTCTAATCTCCCTGAGCATTTCACAGTCACTATCACCATCGTGGTCTGGTGGTCGTTAATATATCCCTATTGCTATATTCTTATTATTCAAGCATGGAATTACTATCCATAGAGGTTCTATAGTACAGTTTGGTTCATTTAAGATTTTGCTTCATTTGATTCTACACTTTCTTTCACATATAGTGTCACTCCCCACCAGCACAGAAGGAACAATCAGTTGCACACATACAAAATGGGAAATGACTGCCAAGAAAGGAGTACTGGGGGAAGAGATCTGGAGATCATGGACGATTACAAGCTAAATATGAGTCAGCAGTGTCAAACTGTTGCCAAAAGAGCAAAAATAATTCTGGGATGTTTTAGCAGGAGTGTTGTAAGCAAGACAAGAGAAGTATTCCTTCCACTCTACGCCATGCTGATTAGGCCTCAACTGGAGTGTTGTGTCCAGTTCTGGGTGCCACATTTCAGGGAAGATGTGGACAAAATGGAGAGAGTCCAGAGAAGAGCAAAAACATTATTAAAGGTTTGGAAAATAGGACTTATGAGGGAAGATTGAAAAAATGGGATTTGTTTACTGTAGAGAAGAGAAAACTGAGAGGAGACTTAACATTTTTGAAGTTCATAAAAGGTTGTTATAAGGAGGAGGGAGAAAAATTGTTCTCCTTAAATTGTGAGAATAGGACAAGAAGCAATGGGCTTAGATTGCATCAAGGGCGGTTTAGGTTGGACATTAGGAAAAACTTCCTAAATGTCAGGTTTGTTAAGCGCTAGAATAAATTGCCTAAGGAGGTTGTGGAATCTCCATCATTGGAGATTTTTAAGAGCAGGTTAGACAAACACCTGTCAGGGATGATCTAGATAATACTTAGTCCTGCCATGAGTGCAGAGGACTGGACTAGATGACCTCTCAAGGTCCCTTCCAGTCCTATGATTCTATGATATGGGAGGATTATTCTTTTCTCGGGTTTATCCCTCAGAATCAGACAACCCAAGGGCTGGATTCCACATGGTCTTGCACTTCCTCCTCATTGACACCTTTGTCAAATGGGCTGATTCTCCAGTGACCTGCACCTTTGTCTGGTTACTTTGATTACTTGCACCCATGTAAAATGAAATGCTTCCTACTTGGAGTGCCACATGGGTTTTAGGAAACCAGCAAATTTAGGAACCAACATAAAATCTCCCTCCAGAATAAAGCAGAGTGCCTCTTGTTCCTGAAATGCTGCAGAGCTCTGCTCCCCAGCAGACAGGCAGGTGGAGATCTTCTGTTTAAAGGGGCAATGCACAGAAACCCTAGCTACCCCCCCCCCCCACTCACACACTTGTACTTTCTCCCTGCACTGTGGATATGAAGACAGATCTGTCTCATTTAAGTCATGGTGAAATTTACCATTCAATACAGGACGGAGTTCTCGGTTCCATCAAATTATTTTACAATTAAATTCTTGTAGTTTCCAGCATGTTTGTTTTTGTTTTGGAATTGTCTACAAAACATTCCAAGGAGTAGCATTGTTTGCAAATGAACATTTAGATTGGCCTTGTGGGAAGCTCTGGGTTGAGACTCTGCACATCTGTGAGTTTCTTCCTAAAGAAACCGGAAGATGTGGGTTTTTTTTTTCCCTTTAAAATTAATAGTCTCTTTATTCATAAAGCCAAACAGAAACCCCTAAAGTCTATTTTCAGAGCATTCTGGCCTGAAATCTAATTCTGTCTCTTCCTTTTTAATTGCTTCCGGATGACTAAATCCTTCAGTATTTGGAGATAGTTCAGAAAAGCTACCCACAATTTGCACAACAGAATGCATAGGCCATGCAGGATTTTGCACAGGTGGATGGGGAGGGCCCTGGACAGGACATTTTCCTGTTCATTTCCCCACAAATTGCAAGTCACCTAATGCGCAAATTAGAGCAAACTCTTTTGGGTTTCTGTGGTCTGTAGGGAGTTGGGAATTTCTTTCCCTGTCTAGCACAGCATTACAGTGTACACATTGTATGGTAGATAACAGTATAACATCATACAGCAGTTACATTGTAGTGCATTTATATATGGCCAGGACAGCAGATAATCATTGGTGGATTGATTGTGAGGGACATGGGTACTTTTGCCCTCTGGTTTGGCATAACACACCGGGGCAGGTTTACAGAGGAGACTGAAGGGACTTGTAAAAAGCGACAAAGAGTCCTGTGGCATCTTATAGACTACCAGACGTATGGGAGCATAAGCTTTCGTGGGTGAATACCCACTTCATCAGATACATGTAGTGGAAATTTCCAGAGGCAGGTATAAATATGTAGGCAACAATCAGTCTAGAGATAACAAGGTTAGGGAAGTTACTTGGGTTTTCTTTCTTCCCAACCTATAACTTCCCTCATCCAGATCTTCCTCCAAACTCTTACAGATTCTCTCTCATGCCCTTTCTGGTTTACCTGATTTCTGTCTCCCTGAATCCCTCCTTGCCTTAAAGGATCTCAGGCTGCACCTGGTGGATATGTGCAACATGCTGCCAGCTGCCTCCTAGGTCAACTTTAAACACAGGCAAGTAAGGTGCCCCCAGCACTCAGCACAGGCAGCTGAGCCGGAGGAGATATTGCCAGTAAAAGGGACAAGACACGGAAAAGGAGCTGCTGGGTGAAGAGCAGGAGGAGATGGAATCCAGCTGGAAACTCTTTTTGACACTAAGCTCCTCTAGACCTGAGACCAGGCATTCATGGGACTTGAGATGCAGCTCAGGGTCAGTAATCCAGGCTCAGGATGCTGACTCAGACTCAGTTCTCCAGAACATGAGCTCAGGATGGCTCCGATTTTTCACCCTGCTGGGTGAATAGCTCTGCAGCAAAAAGGAAAGGGGGAGGGGGGGAAGTATTGTGAATAGCTGCTGTATTTGGAAGGATTTCACAGCTCTCTGGTTCCAGTGCCATAGCCATAAAGCTTCAGCTGTGACAGGAGTGAAAGAAACTCTACCAAATGGGGAGGCGTTTGTACTGATGGCCTTTCACCTTGTTGACTGTAATAATCTCCAGCATCATGTGCTTCAGACCCATGGATCCTGAGAATCTGGTCAGTGTAGCCATTCCCAATTCCACTGATCTGGTCTGGAGCATCCTCGCGGTTGACAGATGCCATGTAGATGAGAAGTTAGTGGTTCGTCCCAATTTCTGCTAGTACCAGGCTATAGAATGCAGAGAGCTGGAACTGCCTTTGAAGAACACAATTCTACTTTCTCTTCAAAACACTTAGGGGAGGATTTTGGAGACAGTCATCGCAATCCAACTGCTAGACTCTGAATAGAAAGGGATATATGGCTAAAGACTTACCAGTAAAAGGAATTTCTGTATGGGATCCTATACAGTGTTCCTGTTCTTTTAATTTAATGTCAAAACTGATCCCAGGTGCAAATCCCTTGAAATCACTGCAGTTATATCAGTGAGGCATTTGGTTCCAGGGTTCTAAGGATGACAGTGGAACATTAAACTCTCTAAGCCTTATTGGGTTTGTATTTCCAGCAAATTGGGTGCTCAGTCCATGCTTTAGCCATAAAAGCAAAAAAAGGATGTTTTGAAATTTTCCTGCAGATAATTATATCCTAATTTAGTTGATCTTTCTAGACAGGTGGAGGGGGATGGCAGTGCAGTTCAGGTGCTTGAAGGTTTATCATACTTTCGAAGAATAACAGTCTGACAACAACAGTGGAAGATTGAATATATTGAAGCTGCACAGTCTGGTTTCATTCCATGTGAAATTTATTTCACATCCACATGGAGAGAAAGGAAAAGGCATCCCACAGACCCAAACAAAAAGGATAAGGTTTGTGGCAGTCAAAAGGGCAGGCTTCCCTCAGATCAAAATTCATACAGACAAGGACGGGGTTTCCTCTAGCCGGAATTACGGCAATAGATGCAATTAGGAAGAATAGAGACAAAGGTGAGCATACAAAAAAATCAACATTTTCCAGTAGACTTTAATTGTGGTATCTGAGACACACAGTATTTCCTTTTGTGGAGAATGAGATACCTGTGGCACCTCCAAACATGGGGGTGTGGGATCTGTTTGCACATATTGGCACTTCAGTGGTGACCACTGTGTCTGGTTATCGACCCCAGCCTTTAAATTCATTTTTGCTTCTGCTGTTTGTATTACCAAGGAATCACACAATCACTGCCTTTTGGGTTTGATAGCGTCTCTCACTGGACATCTGCTGACCAACTACACTCATAATATATGTATAATAAAAAGGACAGGGAGTGTTCCTGGGTTATTAGCAGCTCTTATGTCACAGGGACAGCCTTCTTCTGTAATCTCAGCATTTTATGCAATAGCATCCCTGTGTGAAGCAGATTTCAACCCCTTCCTTATAACAGGCTTGACCCAGAGCAGTAGAAGAATTCTTGTTGACCTCAATGGCCATTGGATCAGATCCTATCTACAATGTAGAGACCCTTCACCCCATCGCGGCGGGACACTGTGTAACATAGCGATTATGTCCAAACTGTTGTTATCTCTAGGAAGCATCTGTTACAGGAGAGAAACTGAAACCACACAGGGCAGGGAGGTTTTTGTATGAGTCTGTATCACTGTGAGAGGGGAGCTATAACTCTGCTGACAATAGTAATCTCCTGCATCTTCAATTTCAGCACTGCTGATGGTGAGAGTGTAATCAGTGTAGCCGCTCCCAGACTGACTGCCACTAAACCGGGCTGGGACTCCAGAGGCGAGGGTAGAGCCATGATAAATAAGAAGCTTAGGAGCTTGTCCCGATTTCTGTTGGTACCAGGTTAAATGGTTGCCTGTGCTGGAACTGGCTTTGCAGTTGATGGTGACTCTGTCTCCTGGAGACACTGCCAGGGATTCTGGAGTCTGAGTCATCACAATCTGCCCGCTGGAGCCTGAACATAAAATATAATATAAATTAACACAATGAGTAAGTCAGTAAATCACTTGTTACATTTGCATCATATTTTAAACTTTTTATCCTAAATTTGCGATTGAGCAGTATATTGTGTATATATATATACAATATACACACAATATACATATATATATATGACTGGGAGATGTCTAGGGCTTGATCTCTCCAACAAAGTCAGTGTTATCTCCGTTTGATCCTTACCCTGGATCCAGAGCACTAACAGCCAGATGAGCTGAGCCTGCGAGATCATCTTGATACGTCTGGATCGACTGGAGCTGATCAATAAACCAATAGAAACTGTAAAAAGGGACTCCATATATAACTGCTCAGAGCAGCAGGGAAATGAATTAGATGTAAATATGCAAAGCATCTCGCCTCAGGCCCCATGTGTCAGGCTCAGAGCCTAGGAATGGAGATCTGATTGGTTTGCATCATTTCAGAAGTTCTATCATTTTTATTGCTGTCACTTATTACAAAGCACTGATCCTAATCAGAATTTTAGCATCTGCAGTGTGTTCAGGGTGATACGCGTCAGTGCTGCCACCTGCTGTCACTGGGGGAGGTTCAGCTCCATTAGTTTGAGTGTGCTGTGCAGAGTATTGAATGCAATGCAATGCAATACAATACAATGTATACAGAGATTTAAGAACACGTTTGAATATAAATACGGACATCTGATATACAGCCAGAGCTGGGTTGTGCATCCTCTGTAGGGGGCGATGTGGAGCCACACAGCGCCTCCAGGAGCCTTGAGAGGGAGCCTGTGGTGGGGCTGCCCAGTGCATCTAGAGGGGACGCTCTTTCCTCCATGCTTTATAATGAAGCAGATAACTGCCCCGGTGTGTCATCCCCTCAGCACTCCTGGGGCTGGATGGGGTGAGCAGTCCCTGCACATGGAGAATGCTCCCTGCACAGCCTACACCTCCTGTGAACATATCCAAGGGCGCCTTCCTTTCTGGCCTACATGGCTAGTCACATGGAGGCTGGCGCTTCGGATCCATTGTTTGCACAGTTTTTCATTGAAAAACAAATCCTGCCATCCCCTACACCGGAGGTGGGGAATCATAGAATCATAGAATATCAGAGTTGGAAGGGACCTCAAGAGGTCATCTAGTCCAACCCCCTGCTCAAAGCAGGACCAATTCCCAGCTAAATCATCCCAGCCAGGGCTTTGTCAAGCCGGGCCTTAAAAACCTCCAAGGAAGGAGACTCCACCACCTCCCTAGGTAACGCATTCCAGTGTTTCACCACCCTCCTAGTGAAATAGTTTTTCCTGATATCCAACCTGGACCTCCCCCACTGCAACTTGAGACCATTGCTCCTTGTTCTGTCATCTGCCACCACTGAGAACAGCCGAGCTCCATCCTCTTTGGAACCCCCCTTCAGGTAGTTGAAGGCTGCTATCAAATCCCCCCTCATTCTTCTCTTCTGGAGACTAAACAATCCCAGTTCCCTCAGCCTCTCCTCATAAGTCATGTGCTCCAGACCCCTAATCATTTTTGTTGCCCTCCGCTGGACTCTTTCCAATTTTTCCACATCCTTCTTGTAGTGTGGGGCCCAAAACTGGACACAGTATTCCAGATAAATACTGAACCTTTTTTCTATCCTGGGCCATTGACCCTCAGGAAAATTCATGGGCCACATACATTTAACTCACCCGTCCTGGTGCTGGTGGAGGTGCCGAGACTCAGGGTTTCCTCCTATAGTGAGGTGAGCTGGCACTCGCAGCTCAAGCCCTGCAGGCGGCTGCCAAGTAGAGTGACCAGATGTTCCGATAAAATCAGGACTGTCCCGATATCGAGCAGTTTGTCCCACTTGCCAACTGAAGTACGGTCGGGACGCCATTTGTCCCGATATTTTGTTTCGGGTGTGGCTCCCCCCCCCCGCGATTTCTTTTTGCTTAGGCTTTGCTTAGGAAAATATCAGGACTGCTGCAAGGGGGGAGCGCCTTTTCAATTGTTGCACTCACCCGTCCAGGTCTTCAGCGGCACTTCGGCAGCAGGTCCTTCAGTCACTGACGGTCTTCAGCAGCATTTTGGCGGCGGGTACTTCTTTCTTTGGCAGCAAATTTTATTACCCACCGCCAAAGACCATCAGCGACTGAAGGACCCTCTGCCGGAGTGCCGCCGAAGACCCGGATGGATGAGTGTAACAATTAAAAGGCGCTCCCCCTGCGGCTGTCCCGATAGTTTCCAGTTATCATCTGGTCACCCTACTGCCAAGACTCAGGGCTTCCCGCCTATGGCTCTGCTGCTCTAGGACAGGAGAATCTCGGGATACATAGCCCCATGCACTGTGGAGGGAAAAATACTGCAGGAACTCTGTGTGTTAGTGGCTCTAGAGAGAGCGAGCGTGGATCCACCAGTCATTGCCCATCATTTACTGGGGATACTAAGACCACAGACTTTGCACTAACCCAGAGGCTGGTGTAGACACCACAGAGCTTATTTGCTGCCACTCTATGGCCTGAGAGGAGGAGAGCTCTCTGACATCCCCTCAGTGAGTTTCTCAGTGCTCTGAAGGAGAAGACTTAGCGCTGTGGTGGCTGAGTGGAGGCTTTTGGAACAATTCTGCCTCTGAGGACAAACTCTTGAGCGAAGCTCTCGACTCATCAGTTCCCTAGGGCTGGTTTTGAAAAGAGCAATGTGTGCACTGGAAGAAGGGACACGTGGGTCAAAAGGGTGTGTGCGAAAGAGAATTAGAGAGCGAGGGAATGCCAAGTGTAGCCGAATGGCACAAAAACGTGTCCTTTGAAAATCCCAGCTCTCTGTGTGCAGCCAAATTTCCTGCACCCCCCCCCCAACCTGAGGCAGCTGCATTGTTCTCCTCATGTCCTGACAAATGACTTCAGATTAGTCCCCTGCTTACAAAGCAATTGTAACGGTAGCTAGATGTAGAAATTTAGGGCCTGATACAAAGCCCACTGAAGTCTGTGGGGGTCTCCACTGACTTCAGTAGGATTTGCCTCAGGCCTGTAAATCAAAACGATGTGGAGAGACTCAGATAAGATTGCCAATAAATCTAAATTCCCGCTGGCAAACGTTTAATTTGTAACAACCAAATAGTTACGCTGTGGAATGCTGGTGGGGATTTTGGGGTGTTTTTTTTTTTTTTTTTTTTTTTTGTAATTCGTTGCCTTCCTGTGCACAAGGAGTACTGAGCGGCTCTCTGCTGCCCAGAATTCAAGGCCTGAGTGATTAAGCTTTGGGTCCCATCTTGCCCTCTAATAATAATGCCTATTTCTTATTCAGCCCTTTCCATCCGTAGATCTCAAAGCACTTTGCAATCTTTTATCTGTTTGTCCTCACAACACCCCGTGTGGTAGGGGAGCATTGTTCTCATCCCTGTTTTACAGCTGGGAGAGTGAGGCATGGAGAGGCTAAGTGACTTACGCAAGATCACACAGGAAGTCCATGGCAGAGCAGGGAATTGAATCTGGGTCTCCCACATCCTGCACAGTGCCTTAACCATTGGGCCACCCTTCCCTCCTTCTACAGGACTGAAGAAGGCAGGTTCTTCTCTCTCATGTAGGGAGCCGGAGAGCAGCTGGGCATGATTCTCTAGTGCTAAGGGTGAGGGACAATTGTGGGGGGAGGGTAAATATTTCAAAAAAATTGATTTATGTCCCGCACCTTGTTATGCTTATAAGAAGCACACGGAAGTTTTTTAAAGGGGATACGGCAATACATCGCGTTTATTGAGAGTATAATTTAAGTATTGAAATTAGCATATGTTTTTATTTACATACGTGCATACATACATATACTAAAAGATTTTGCAGATGGATTTTATACACCTCTACCCTGATATAACGCTGTCCTCAGGAGCCAAAAAATCTTACCGCATTATAGGTGAAATCACGTTATATCGAACTTGCTTTGATCCGTCGGAGTGCACAGACCCCCACCCACCCCCCCGGAGCACTGCTTTACCACATTATATCCGTATTCGTGTTATATCAGGTCACGTTATATCGGGATAGAGGTGTAGTTACCAGTTTTTAGTGTTGCTTGGTCAGTTTCAGTGGCCAGCTGAAACTGCACAGAAGGGAGGGGAGCTGGGCCTTTGTTGAACGTGTCTGAAGCTTTGATGTTGATGCAGAATGAACGCAAAGTTTTATGGCAATACTTTTTTTATAGTAATAAAGTTTTTATACAAGTTTTTGGATTTTGCTGTGTTACACTGGAGCTGTTAATTACGGGGTAGTTAAGCTTGCTTTTAATTAGTATTATTTGCATTGTTATTGGGAGTATATGCAGCTGTTTGTTTTTAATTACTTGTTTAGCTTTTAAAATGACATCTTCATTAACTTAGATAATAAACTTCACATGAGGGAGGGGAACTGGGCCTATTTTTTTTATTATTATTTGCCGATAATAATTTAGATGCACAGAAAAATTAGGAACACAAACAGTAGTCAAAGACTCTATCATCCCCTTCTGAACGCTCAGTATTACCTGCCAGCTCCCCCAGAGACCCAAGGGGGTCTCAAAACATCCCATCAGCATCTAGAAGAATAGATTCCAGATGAGTGCTGCTAAAATGGTGCGGGATTTCCTAAGCCCATGTTTGATGACACCTATAAGCGATCACAATTTTTTGTTTTCCCTACCCTGTACAGCTTTAATGGCATAGGTAGGATAGTATACGCTTAGAAACCCTGGCAATAGGTGCCCCAGAAAGCCTTCACAGGATGGGTGGATGCATGGATGGACAGACAGATTAGTTAGAAAGCAAGGGACCTGCCATCTTCATTTTTGTCAGTAATTTTTGGGTGAGATAAGACTATATTTCTAAGCTGGAAGGAAGTCAGCTCAGTGGTTATCAGTTTCCACATTTCTGCAGAAGTTTCTAACTTATGCATTAGACCAATTTCTGATGTGGCGTTTACCATAAATGGAACAAAATGTAGAATGTTTCCAAAACCTCGAACCTGGGGTCTCCTGGTTTATGGAGATGCTTTCTAACCCGATCTATCTAAATTCTATTAAGCAAAATTGGTATATTGTGTAATAATTTATGTATAAGTAAATGTGTTTAACGTTGTTCTACACTGATGGGCAGTGAAAACTGGAAAGACTCTGACAGAGTAACTGAAACACAGAGTTGCAATAGAAGTCATGAACCAGCACTGAGGGAGGTTTTTGTACTGGCCTGAATCACTGTGTGAGAGGCCAGTCATAGTCCTGTTGACAATAATAACTGCCAGCGTCATCAGCTTGAAAACTAGTGATTGTCAAAGTGAAATCAGTGCCAGAACCACTGCCACTGAACCGGTCTGGGATCCCGGATGGACGGGAGGAAGAACCATAGAACAGGAGCTTAGGAGCTTGTCCTGATTTCTGTTGGTACCAGGCTATAGCACTACCAATGCTGGTACTGGCTTTGCAGTTGATGGTGACTCTGTCTCCTGGAGACACTGCCAGGGATTCTGGAGTCTGAGTCATCACAATGTCTCCACTGGCATCTGTGTGTGAAATCAAAACATAAATCCAGGTGTGTCTATAGTAGTACCTCATAGTGTAAGGATTTACATTGCCATAGCATTGTTATTAACCAAGATTTTATTTAACATGAAATCCTTTCAGTTCTGTTCTTTATGTAGATAAAGCATATGGAGCATATATACAAGAATTGGCATCTATTTGGCAAATCATTCCTCATTTGTTTTGTCATTTGTTTGTCCTGAACAGGGCCCTACTCCTGAAACAGTCCTATTTGAAATTGTTGGGACTGTTCTAAAAGTAATACTCAACGTGAGCCAGGCTGTGAGAATCTGGCCCTAATTGAAGTCTCTTTTCACGCTCCATAGTGGGGATGTGGAGACACTTCTCACTGAATGTAAAAGGAAACATGCTTAAAAAGATTCTTTCAGGAAAGTGACATTTACAGTTAACAAATCAGTTTGAATAAACGAGTCTCATTTTCTCCTCCCTGAGCCATCTGCATGGATCCTTCTGTACACCGTGGTAAGGTCGACGTGAATTCTGAGCCAGATCCCTGGATTCCATGGCACTCTAGTGGAAATGCTGTGGCTAGTGAAATAAGAGATGTTCAGTGTTTTAAAAATAAAAGTGAATAATACGATCAGGACAGTAGTCCCTGGAATAGTTCCTTGGGGCAGGAACTTGGCTATAAAGTTCTATATAAATAACATAATAATAGGCCAAATCATACAAAAACAACAAGGAGTCTGGTGGCACCTTAAAGACTAACAGATTTATTTGGGCATAAGCTTTCGTGAGTAAAAACCTCACTGCTTCGGATACAGACTAACACGGCTACCCCCTGATACTTGAGGCCAAATCATGAGTTAGTTTTGGAGAATGGGAGTTTGCCTGAATGAGAACTGAGTAAAAACTAGAATAATGAATAATGTAAACTGTGAGTCACGTCTAAAAGCAGCACATTGGGTTGGCTGTAATTTGAGGTGTTATCTCATCAGTTGCATGTGAGATTCCAGGTGTGTACTGGGTGTTCATGGAAATGTTTGCAAATCCTGAACATTTCATAGATTTTTAGCATGAAAATTGGCTCTTGAAAGAGCCTTATTCCTCAGGGGCTGATCATCACTTGTCATTCACTAATCTCCTGTTTGGAGGATACAGCATCTAACATGCTGAGTTCTGTTGAACACTTACTTTGTGCCTAAATGGGAGATGATTTCTTTGGAAAAAACTGGCTCATATTTCTTAATCACTATCATTATTTGTATTGCTGTCGTGCCTCCTAGGGGCTCCAGTCATGGATCAAGGTGTTGCACAATCATTACTTTTCCCATTCCTCCCCGTGCAATTTCTGTTGTAAAAGGATCACTCTGCCTCTATCAATAGCCTTTGCTTAAAAGAGCCATGTGGAGTTAGGTTTTCTTTTTGCCCTCTGTGTCCAGACTAGAAATGACAATGGGAGTTGTGGCAGAGAGTTCTGTAATTAACTTCCTGTTTCTTGTTTGTTCTGAAATCTGTGAAGCTGATTGTATCAGCTTCACGTGCAACAACACTCAGCACTGTGCCGTGGCTCAGGGAGGTTTTTGTAGTGGTCTGTATCATGATGAGAGGGGTGTAGCCTTGATGATAGTAATAATCTGAGAGTGAAATCAGTCCCAACCCCCCTGCCCCTGAACCAGGCTAGGACCCCAAATTGCAGGGTGGTAGCATAGTAGATAAGGAGGTTAAAAGCTTCTCCTGATTTCTGTTGGTAACAATCTAAGATGTTGCTGATACTTTCACTGGCTCTGCATTGGATAGTGACTGTGTTTCCTGGAGACACCGATAGAGATCCCTGAGTCTACGTCAGCACTTTCTGCCCAGTGGAGTCTAGATGTAAAAAGAACATGCAGGAACTCGTGATAAATTGATCAGTTATATCCTTATATTGAATATAGTTTTAATTGTATATATTATTAAATAGCAATAAATACAGTAAAATCATATTATCTGTTACAACAAATAGATTATATTTGCATTGTCTCTGTTGCTGTTTTTCATTCAAGCTGGGCCTCTTGTGTTTTCTTACCCTGAATCCAAAAAACTAGTATCTAGAAAAGCTGAGTGCGGAAGATCATTGTGGCAGTTCTCAGCAGGCAATGGAGTAGCGAAATGGTCCAGGGACACCATATGGGCTGCAACTAGATATAAGGAGCGAAATCATCCAGACATTTTCTAGAAGGTTTTTAGCAGCCTGGCCTGTCATCATTTTATCTTTTAGTTTTTGTCCTTCCCCATGTAAATATAATTGAATAACACAGTATTTCCTTATGCAGGAGATAACTTAGCAGATGGCCTTTAGTTACCTTTGGAAAGTTATGGCTCTGCTTTCTAACAGAGTCAAAATACAGCCAACTAAATAACACTATCTACAACTCTGCAAGGGAGCCCTGGTAACAATGACACTGCTCCATGTGACAGCTGGGTCACACCATGTTCCTGGCGGCCATACTCAGCCCCAAGTACTGAGGTGTGTTTCAGAACCTCACTTCCTACCTTGTGTCTTTTGTTCAAAGGGATTTGAGCAGGAACCAGAGAGGGGAAGAGATTTTGAGTAACTGAGAGTCCACAGAGAATGTTCCTGGTGTGTCCTTTGGGCTGAAGAGATGCTAGAAAAGCTGCTCAGCAGAGGCTGTTTATGGTATTTTAAACATTTTTTATGTTGAATTTTAATATTGATCATTTAACTACATGGCTTAACCTGACCATTGCAGCCCTGTTCTGCTCCAAAAGCCTGGTTAATGGAGCAATAGATGAAATATTGTTCATATGCAATAATGCCTGGTGCACATCATGGGGTGTGTATGTGTGTGTGTGTATATATGTTAAACATATTATCCAGGTTACTTTTATTTTAAAGTGTAGCTTTTATTGTAAAGTGCAATAGAAACCCACTGTTGTAATTTTATTTTTTATTTATTCTCTAGATCTAAGAAAACATATTTTTTTCTTAGCAGAATGTTTTCTGCTTTACTCTTTATGCTCTTTGCTTCCTAAGCAACACGACCTTTCCTTACTGCCTATCCTGAATGGTCAGATACTATCATTATGGTGCTTACTAGGACAGTGGCCAAGCCAGTCTGAGCATCAGGAGAGGAAGCTCACAAGAGGCCCAGGTGAAGCAACTAAAATGCCTCATTGTAGTTTCTGATTTATTTGCAGGGTTTGTATTCAGCTATAAACTCCAAACCAGCCATCACACTACCCCCATTCTTTCCTGCAGCTTAGTAACCTAGAAACTGCAGCCCAGCAGTACGAACTCACGCAAAATAACACACCCGAGACTTCTCTGTTGTCATTATTCCCTGCTCTGGCTGATCAGAAAACCTCTCTCTGCTTCCCATGAGAATAGCTAACTCCAGTTTGAAGGGCTTGACAAAGGTAGACTGGATAAACCTTGATTACCTTTCCTTGGCGAGGCCCTGCAGGCAGGGCCGGCTCTAACTTTTTTGCCGCCCCAGACAAAAAAAAAAGAGTGACGCCCCGCTGTAACCTCCCCCCCCCAGCGCCGCCAAAACCTCTGCCCCGCCCAGCGCTGCGCTGCCGAAACTNATCTTCAGCTTCAACACTGCTGATGGTGAATGTGAAATCAGTGCCAGGTTCACTGCCATTGAACCCGGCTGAGACACCATTAGGCTGAGAAGAAGCTTCCTAGATAATGGGTTTTGGAGCTTTTCCAGATTTCTGATGGTACCAGACTGTGTCATCGGTAATCCCCGAATGGGCCTTACAACTGATAGTAATGCTTTCTCCTGCACCGACTGGTAGGGGCGCTGGAGATTGTCATCAGAATCTCAGTCATCAGAATCTCTGCACTGGTGTCTAGAAACAGAAAGAAAATTCTGTGGACGCCACAACATTTTTAAAATGTACATTTCACATGATTAAATGTATTAGGAACTAAACATACTAGGAATGGTGTCCCATACCAGATAAACCACCAAAGCTTTTTTAAAATTGTTTCTTTTTGTTTGTTCTTACCCTGAAACCAGAAAAAAAAAATCATTGAGAAAAGCCATGTGTGTGAAATCATCTTGACTCTTCTGGGTGACTAGAAGCTCAGAGCTCTGCAGTGAAATGTAAAATGCAACCTGGTAGATTTATAATCCCTTGTCAGAGCAATGAGGAAATGGCACAGGGGTGTGAAAATGCAAAGAGGCCAAGCTAGATGCAGGCTAGGGTCTGGAAATGTTCTTTTTTTAATATCATCCCCTCCCATGGGTGGCTGTTTTAAGAGAAACACAGCCATTGACAGCCCAAAAAAATTTGGTGAGAGACCTTCAAAAGCTGGAAGGAAAGGATGCTCACAGAGAGTCACTGTTCATGAATACACAGGGCCAGACCCATTGATTTAGGTCAGTGAAAGTCCACTGCACTCAGCAGAGCTCTGCTGATTTGCACCAGCTGGGATCTGGACAGTAAACCACCTGGGTATGTTCAGATTAGAATGTCACTTCTGTGGAGTCTTTAAATCAGCTGCTCTGTCTCTACATCCAGGGTGCAATTTAAAGCTGACGCTCCCTGTCTTCCTCCTTTCATTTTTCTCTCCTTGTTTTCCCTGCAGCTGTCTCTGCAATGCCCACTTTATGGGCATACCAGGGCATTTGAAAGTGTATGGACTCAATTCTGGAATCAGATGTTGTTATTGGCCCTTAGAAAAGAGCCCATCTTACTTCCCTGCACCGCTTTAATATTTTTACCATCAATTGTATCAAACGTGCTGCACTTTTATGTAGAACTCAAAAAAGAACTGAGGTTCTAGCTCTCTTCTCTGAACTGTCGGACTCTACTCCACTAGTATGATGCCGAAGCAGGAGGAACAGATGATTGGATGATTCCAGATACCAAACATGTTTTAATGAGCACAACTAACACAACTAAGGGGCTGGATCAGATAGTGGCTTTTACTCTGAGCACAGTTTGTTTGAATTAGACTGTTGCAGTTTTCCAGTGTGGCTGCTTTACAAAGGCGAGGGGTAGTTCTCCCTCTATTTCGTCATTTCAGTAGAAAGGTGCTTGGATTGTAACCTGTTGTCTGTAGGAAGTTGGATGCAGCCCATAAGAGCAAATGTATGTTAGTGGTCAGGGAGCAATTGCTGAGTAAAGAGTGCTGAACCCCTGGTGTGAGCTCCTGAAGGGACGGGAAGTTCTTGAGAGTGGACAGAGGTGACCGAAGTCTGACTCACTCAGCCACCCCACTGCAGGGCAGCAAAGGCAACGATATAAGGATGCTGCACAGGAAGCAGCTGAAGCATTGAGTGAGAGTCTGAAATGAAACAGAGCAGGGAGGTTTTTGTGCTGGTCTGTGTCACTGTGAGAGGCCAGCTGTTATACTGCTGACAATAATAATCTCCAGCATCATCAGCTTCAACTCTGCTGATGGTGAATGTGTAGTCAGTGCCAGACCCACTGCCGCTGAACCGGTCTGGGACCCCAGAGGGACGGGAGGAAGTACTATAGAACAGGAGCTTAGGAGCTTGTCCCGATTTCTGTTGGTACCAGGCCACCCATCTGCTAGCACTAGAACTGGCTTTGCAGTTGATGGTGACTCTGTCTCCTGGAGACACCAACAGGGATTCTGGAGTCTGGGTCATCACAATCTGCCCACTGGCATCTGCATGTGAGATTAAAGCATAAATCCATGTTTCTGTGTTAGTACATAATAGTGTAAGGGTTTAAATTGTCATAGCATGAGTATCAACCAGGATTTTATTTAACATGAAACCATTTCAATTCTGCTGCTTATATAGACAGAGCATATGGAAGCATATATATAAGAATTGACATCTATTTGACATATCATTCCTCATTTTTGTTCTGATGATATTCTATAGCTTATTGTCCATCTCTTTATACATTTTTCTACAATTCTAATCAAATGCACTTACCCTTCATAAAGAAAACTAGCACCCAGATGAGCAGAGCATGTGACCTCATCTTGAGAGCTCTGGACTGACAGCTGCTGCTCAATGCACCATGATCTGTGCCATGGAGCCGTTATAACCCCTCTGAGCTACAGGGAAATGCCACTCATGCATGGATATGCAAAATAACCATAGCTATGCAAACTTCCCCTCTGTGTGGCCCAGTAGCTGGATTTGGGTGCTTGAAAGCACTGATGTCTGTGGTATCACATTTACCATGAGGACAGATTCTGATTTACTTGCCATGAATAGGGTCCTACTCCTCAAACAGTCCCAATGATTTCGATAGGACTNTATAAAGTTCTATATAAATAACTGAATAATGGGCCAAATCATGAGTCCGTTTTGGAGAATGGGAGTTTGCCTGAATGAGGACTGAGTAAAAACCTGAATAATGTAAACTGTAAGTCAAATCTAAAAGCAGCAAATTGGGTTGGCTGTAATTTCTGGAGTCATCTCATCGGTTGCATGTGAAAATCTGGATAGGTCCTGGGTGTTCATGTAAATGTTCACAAATCCTGAAAGTTTCATAGACTTTTAGCATGAAAATTGGCTCATGTAAGTGCCTTATTCCTCAGGGGCTGATCACCACTTGCTATTCACTAATCTCCTATTTGAAGGATACAGCCATCTGTACAGCAAGCAGAGAAAATACCCCATGATTCACATGACCACTCACCACAAAAAATGTAGTGCAGGGGAACCGTTTTGTATGATCCATAGGCTAAAACCTGTCTGCAGAAATCATTTGGAAAAGACTCAGGAACAATGAAAAACTCACAAAAGCCAGCACAGGAATAAATGAACAGGCTCTGGGTGAAATTCCCCCTGAGCTGGGGTCCAGCCCAAGGCCTATGAACCATTAAAGCTTCACTGTAGAACTCAAAAAAGAGTCTGACCCAGTGTGGCCGTTCTTATGCTCAGACCCTGGCTTGGCCACAGTCCTAGTAAGCACCATAATGATGGCATTTGACCTTTCAGAATAGGCGGCAAGGAAAGGTCATATTGCTTAGGGAGCAAACAGCAAAAAGACCAGAGCAGAAAACATTTAGCCAACTTCAGTTCAGTTAGTTGTGCTCATTAAAACATGTTTGGTATCTGGAATCATCCAAACATCTGTTATTCCTGCTTTGGCATCAAACTAGTGGACTAGAGTCCAAAAGTTCAGAGAAGAGAGCTAGAACCTGTTCTTTTTTGAGTTCATTATGCCAGAGCAAGGAATAAAGTCTCCGGGAATGGGCAACAGGGGATAGATCACTCGAAATTTACCTTTTCTGTGCATTCCCTCTGGGGCACCTGGCATTGGCCACTGTTAGAGGCAGGATACTCTAGCTCTCTTCTCTGAACCGTTGGACTGTAGTCCACTAGTTTGATGCCAAAGCAGGAATAACAGATGTTTGGATGATTCCAGATACCAAACATGTTTTAATGAGCACAACTAACTGAACTGAAGTTGGCTAAATGTTTTCTGTATCCTGCCTCTAACAGTGGCCAATGCCAGGTGCCCCAGAGGGAATGCACAGAAAAGGTAAATTTCAAGTGATCTATCCCCTGTTGCCCATTCCCAGAGACTTCTCTGTTGCCATTATTCCTTGCTCTGGCTGATCAGAAAACCTCTCTCTGCTTCCCATGGGAATAGCTAACTCCAGTTTGAAGGGCTTTATACAGATAGACTGGCCACACCTTGATTATCTTTCCTCAGGGAGGCCTTCCCAGCTGGGGTGCTGAAAGACTAGTGGGGATTTATTCCCTACTATGCCCTAAAAATAGCCCCAACCAACCCACAACACAGCAAACCCAAACCATGCTGTGGCTGACTATAGGAATGGCGGGGATGGGTTACTGCAGATCTGACTAAAAACAACAAGGAGTCAGGTGGCGCCTTAAAGAATAACAGATTTATTTGGGCATGAGCTTTCGTAGGTAAAAAACTCACTTCTTCTGAATGAACACCTGTAGGGGTCACCAAATCCTTGGGACTCCACCGTGATCTCAGCTGTCTCTTCTACTGTCATGGAGTAGAACCCTGCTAATTGTGTGATTTGTTTGTTGTCAGTTACATAGTGAAAATTATTAGTCACAATGAGGGTGTTGTTGACCAGGGGTGGGTAGGACAGGCATCCCCAATGACTCGCCATATGGACCCTTTACTGACCCACATTTTTTTTTCACCAACAGAAGAGAGAAAGAACCTTGGAGAAGGTCCATTCACCTTGGCCAGAGACAAGGACAATGTGCTCTCTTTTGCTCCCTCTCTGTGAAGTTTGAATCCCTCACAGCTTCAGTGCCATGGACATTACTGCAAAAGAGGAACTGGAGCAGTTCTCAGGAAAGAGAGCAAATCACACTGTTGTAACCCTAAATGCTTCAGGAGCAGTTACTTTTAGATGTAGCTTGGCATGTTTCTAATCAGAGGGCTCCTTTATACAAACAGCCAAGTCCATTCATTAATGTGTACATAATAAGACACTGTACACATGAAAACATTCAGCTCCCACCAGCAGCCCCATAATAATAGAATCATAGGAGTGGAAGGCAGAAAATCCCATTAGGAGTTCTAGCCTCTTATATGCCTTTGCATGGTCTCTTGTGCTCTGTCCCATCCAATTTTGAATAGTGGTAGTGGTGGATCTGGTTTAGCGCAAGGGCAATAAACTCTGTAGAATATTTCCATTAATGTTCTATATGTAGGAAGCAAAAAAAAATGCATTTCATTTAATAATCCCTTGCACTGTGTACTATAATTTCAAAAATGCTTTATAAACATCAACTAATTAAGTCTTCTAAAGAGGGAGGAAATTTAACATATCTGTTTTTTATAGATGAAAAACCAAGGCATGTAGAAGTGTCTCTTGCCCAACGTTAGTGAGTCAGTGTGAGACCAGGTCGGGGAACCACAGTTCTCCTGACTCTCCGTTCTGGCATTAACCACTAGGCCATGCCTCACCCTGGTATCCCATATTGGAGATCTCCTAGATTCCTGAAGAGCCCATAATCAGATATCACCACAATGATGTGTGTTCTTACCTGACATGGTGGTGCTGGCCATGGGGCAGGGATTATTTGGGGGATGTCTGTATGAGATGAGATCAAAAACACGTTCCCTGAGCCAGGTGGTTGCTTAATTTTTTTAAATGATGTGATTAGATCCCCACTCTGTTGAATGAATTACACACACAGCTGTGGAAAATGGGTTTTTCAGCTGCTTCTGCTGGCGTGCTCAGTGTGAAGATTGCCTGCAACTTCGTTAGTGGGGTTTACAAGAAAAGTCAGCTAAAAGAAATGGTAAGTACATGGGATATTGTTACAGGTAGACATTTTGTGAACTGGATTACTCTGTGTTTGACTGGTGAGAGACCTTTGGATGCTGGAAGGAAATGATGCTCCAAAGAGAGTCACTGTTCATGAATACACAGGGCCAAACCCGTTGATTTAGGTCAGTGAAAGTCCACTGCACTCAGTAGAGCTCTGCTGATTTGCACCAGCTGGGATCTGGACAGTAAATCCACCTGGGTATGTTCAGATTAGAATGTCACTTCTGTGGAGTCTTTAAATCAGGTGCTCTGTCTCTACATCCTGGGTGCAATTTAAAGCTGACGCTCCCTGTCTTCCTCCTTTCATTTTTCTCTCCTTGTTTTCACTGCAGCTGTCTCTGCAATGCCAATTTTCTGGCCCTTAAGAAAGAGCTCATCTTACTTTCCTGCACCGCTTTAATATTTTTACCATCACTTGTATCAAACATGTAGCACTTTTATGTAGAACTCAAAAAAGAACTGAGGTTCTAGCTCTCTTCTCTGAACTGTTGGACTCTAGTCCACTAGTATGATGCCGAAGCAGGAGGAACAGATGTTTGGATGATTCCAGATACCAAACATGTTTTAATGAGCACAACTAACTGACCTGAAGGGGCTGGATCAGATAGTGTCTTTTACTCCGAGCACAGTTTTTTTTGGATTAAACTGTTGCAGTTTTCCAGTGTGGCTGCTTTACAAAGCCGAGGTGTAGTTCTCCCTCCATTTTGTCAGCTCAGTAGAACGGTGTTTGGATTGTAACCTGCTGTCAGTAGGAAGTTGGATGCAACTCATAAGAGAAAATCCATGTTAGTTGTTGGGGAGCAATTGCTGAGTAAAGAGTGTGAACCCCTGGTGTGAACACCTGAAGGAACTGGAAGTTCTTCAGTGTGGAGGCAGGTGACTGAAGTCTGACTCAGCCACCCCACTGCAGGGCAGCAGAGGCAATGATCTAAGGATGCTGCACAGGAAGCAGCTGAAACATTGAGTGAGAGTCTGAAACTTAACAGAGCAGGGAGGTTTTTGTGCTGGTCTGTATCACTGTGTGAGAGGGTAGCTGTTATACTGCTGACAATAATAATCTCCAGCATCATCTGCTTCAACCCGGCTGATTGTGAATGTGAAATCAGTGCCCGACCCACTGCCACTGAACCGATCTGGGACCCCAGAGGGACGGGAGGAAGAACCATAGAACAGGAGCTTAGGCGCTTGTCCTGATTTCTGTTGGTACCAGGCTATGTAGCTGCTGATGCTTGTACTGGCTTTGCAGTTGATGGTGACTCTGTCTCCTGGAGACACCAACAGGGATTCTGGAGTCTGAGTCATCACAATCTGCCCACTGGCATCTGCATGTGAGATTAAACCATGAATCCATGATTCTGTGATAGTACCTGACAATGCAAGGATTTAAATTGTCAGAGCATTGTTATCATCCAGGATTTCATTTAATATGAAATTATTTCGATTCTGTTGTATATATAGACAGAGCATGTGAAAGCATATAAATAAGAATTGACATCTATTTGATAAATCATTCCTCATTTTTGTTCTGATGATATTCTATACCTTATTGTCCATCTCTATATACATTTTTCTATGATTCTAATCTAATACACTTACCCTTCATAAAGAAAACTAGCACACAGAGGAGCAGAGCGTGTGACCTCATCTTGAGAGCTCCGGACTGACAGCTGCTGCTCAATGCACCATGATCTGTGACATGGAGCCGTTATAACCCCTCTGAGCTACAGGGAAATGCCTGGATATGCAAAATAAATATAAATATGCAAACTTCCCCTCCGTGTGGCCCATTAGCTAGATTTGGGTGCTTGAAAGCACTGATGTCTGTGGTATTACATTTACCATGAGGGCGGATTCTGATTTACTTGTCATGAACAGGGTCCTACTCCTCAAACAGTCCTACTGAAATCATTGGGACTGTTCAAAGAATAACTCAACATGAGCCAGGTTGTCAGAATATGGTCCTAATTGAGGTCTGTGTTCAGGCTCCATAGTGGGGGTGTGGAGACATTTCTCACTGGATATAAAAGGAAACACGCTTGAAAAGATTCTTTAAGGAAAGTGACATTTACAGTTAAAAAGTCAGTTTGAATAAATGAGTCTTATTTTCTCCTCCCTGAGTCATCTGCATGGAGCCCTGTGTACTCCATGGTAAGGTGGACCTGAATTCTGAGGCAGATCCATGGATTCTCGGCCGGTGGAAATTCCGTGGCAGGTGAAATAAAAAAGGGATTTTTAATGTATTACAAATAAAAATGAATAATGCAGGCAGGACAGTAGCCCCTGGATTAGTTCCCTGGGGGCAGGAACTTGGCTATAAAGTTCTATATAAATAACTGAATAATGGGCCAAATCATGAGTCTGTTTTGGAGAATGGGAGTTTGCCTGAATGAGGACTGAGTAAAAACCTGAATAATGTAAACTGTAAGTCAAATCTAAAAGCAGCAAATTGGGTTGGCTGTAATTTCTGGAGTCATCTCATCAGTTGCATGTGAAAATCTGGATAGGTCCTGGGTGTTCATGGAAATGTTCACAAATCCTGAAAGTTTCATAGACTTTTAGCATGAAAATTGGCTCATGTAAGTGCCTTATTTCGCAGGGGCTGATCACCACTGGTTATTCACTAATCTCCTATTCGAAGGATACAGCCATCTGTACAACAAGCAGAGAAAATACCCCATGATTCACATGACCACTCACCACAAAAAATGTAGTGCAGGGGAACAGTTTTGTATGATCCATAGGCTAAAACTTGTCTGCAGTAATCATTTGGAAGACTCAAGAACAATGAAAAACTCACAAAAGCCAGCACAGGAATAAATGAACAGGCTCTGGGTGAAATTCCCCCTGAGTTGGGGTCCAGCCCAAGGCCTATGAACCATTAAAGCTTCACTTAAGCCCTGAAAATGCTGCTTATGCTGCCTTGTGCCTGGGAGAATTTTATCCCAAATTTGCAATAAATAATATTCCCCATGAATAATGTGACTAGCTCTCATAAATGCTGGGGAAGGAAGGATCTGAGGAGTTGGCCCAGCATTAGGAAGTGTATGAGAATTTCTTACAAACAGCTCAGCTGTTATCCTCACCTGTGGACTGTAATAGTTTGATCTCATTTGGTTGTTGGTTTAGTGTGTGGGTGCTGGGTGGGTGTCAGACTGGAGGATCTGGTGGTCCCTTCTGGCCTTAGACTCTGACTATAACAGCTGTATCTACACACATACACACACAGGAGGCCAGGCTGCTGTAGGACTTTACTTTGCCCTTGTTCCCATTGAGCAGTGACACCGTCCGGAGAGCATGTCCTGTTTTCTCGCACTTTTCAATTGCGGAATCAGTCAGTGACCTTCCTGTTTTGATTTGCCATGAAGGTGGCAATGGCTGGACACCTGGCTGTGACACATACAGTGGTGAGCCCAAAGCGCTTCATGGAGAACAGGGCAGTTATTGTGTTGGTCTGTATCACTGTGACAGTGGCCAGTCCCAGCCTTGCTAACATTAAATGATCTCCAGCACTGACTGCTTCAACAGCGCTTACTGTGAGTGGGAAATTACTCCCAGACCCACTGCCACTAAGCTGGGGGAGGCCAGGGGCGCTGGAACAATTTGTATAGTGGGGGGAGCCATTGAACCAAACTATAAGCCCTGTATATGATAGAACCACTCCAAGCCAGGGGACGCGGCAGCATCCCAGCTCCCCCATTTCCAGCACCTATGGGGGCAGCTGCAGCTTGGGGACATGTCTGTAGGGTCTAACACCCATTGACGTTAGTGGCAACACACCGTTAATGTCTCTAGGCCTCAGATCAGGCTCAAAGAAGCAGATTTCCAAAAAAGCTCAGCTCCCATTTGGGCACCTAAATATGGGCCACCCAGCCACTCCTATTGAGACAGGTATGGACAGGATTCCAACAGACCTCGACATACAACCTGCTGAGCAATGTGGAATACTTATTTTGTGCCTAAATGGGAGATCATTTCTTCAGAAAAAAATGGCTTGTATTTCTTAATCACTATCATTATTTGTATTGCTGTCATGCCTCCTGGAGGCTCCAGTCATGGATCAAGGTGCTGCACAAATATTGCTTTTCCCATTCATCCCCCATGCAATTTCTGTTGTAAAAGGATCACTCTGCCTCTATCACTAGCCTTTGCTTAAAAGAGCTACGTGGAGTTAGGTTTTCTCTTCGCCCTCTGTGTCCAGACTAGAAATGACAGTGGGAGTAGTGGCAGAGAGTTGTGTAATTAACTTCCTCTTTCTTGTTTGTTATGAAATCTGTGAAGCTGGTGTTGCACATGCAGCTGTGACAAACGCTCAGCACTGTGCCCTCGCTCAGGGAGGTTTTTGTATTGGTCTGTATCACTGTGAAAGTGGTGTAGCCTTGTTGGCAGTAATAATCTCCAGCATCTTCAGCTTCAACCCTGCTGATGGTGAGAGTGAAATCAGTCCCAGACCCACTGCCGCTGAACCGGGTTGGGATCCCAGAGGGACGGGTGGAAGCGCTGTAGATAAGGAGCTTAGGAGCTTGTCCAGATTTCTGTTGGTACCAGCTTATGTAGGTAGCAATACTAAAACTGGCTTGGCATTTGATAGTTACTGTTTCCCCCACAGACACGGACAGAGATTCTGGAGTCTGAGTCAGAGTTCCCACAGTCTGCCCACTTGAGCCTAGATGGATAGAAATGGAAAATTGATGGTGGTAATAAGAGCAGCAAGAGGGTAATTGACCCAGGGCAGCATATATGATTCAAGGCTTTACACTGCAGCCCATCTTACATGTAAAAGCAACAGGAGTTATTTAATCAGAAGTCATGCCGGAAAGTAAGAACGAATTAAATCAAATATTGCAGCATTTTATTACATTGGTTAATAGCCCTGCAGACTCTTGTGCTGCTTCTTCCCATGAACCCAGAGAACCAGCAGCCAGATAAAGTGACTCTGGGAGATCATCTTGGCAGGCGGTGGCTGGAAATGCTTGTCACTGAGCCTTGTAGGGGAAAGCGAAAAGTTTATGTGTTCTCAGCAGCTCACAGGGGAAATGTCACGTGAGTGAATATGCAAAATGTATGGAAATGTTCTGTGCTTTAGTTCCAGGCAGAGATTTACAGTGATTGCAGGTGGGTTCTATGTTTCATGCTGCGTGTGCTCAGTCTCATTAGAGATGGGCATGAGCCAGAACGCTGGTCTGATACCCTCTACTGCTTAGAGGATCCAGACCCTGTTCTGAACTGCTCAACTTAGGCCCCACTCTAGTTGTAATTAGTTGTAATACCTTTGTGATTCAAATACTCCTCTACCTGGAATGGGGCTTCAGTGACATCAAAGTTTAACAGGGATGAGCTGTAGGGACTGAGTTGTTTTGGAAACCAGCTAAGGTCACATTTGACCCTTCTTGCTCAGTTTTAAGCATGTGCTTCTGCAGTTTCTCTCCCTGGGTCACCAAAGGAGCAGTGGATTTGAACACATGGAACAACCACTGAAAGCGTAGAATGATTTTATTTTCAACTTCCATCATTAGAGCCCTGCAAACATTCAACTTTTTTCCCCCTTTTCCTTCCACAAAACATGATAGTGAATCCCTCGGTGTTCCTATTGGTGTGTCTTTCTGCAAAGCCTGGCATGGAAGGAAACGTGTTTTGCTGCACCTAGTTGAAATGTGCCAAAGAGTCCTATGGCACCTTATATCTAATGAAGTGGGTATTCACCCATGAAAGCTCATGCTCCAATACTTCTGTTACTCTATAAGGTGCCACAGGACTCTTTGTCGCTTTTTACAGGTCCAGACTAACACGGCTACCCGTCTGATAGTTTAAATGTGTGATTTGTCATTTGTCCTCATTGTCATGGTGACTAATGTGCATTTATTAACTTTAGAACCATATGACAAGGAGGCACATCTTCTGGAATTCATCTGTCGATAGTCATGAAAAATCACCTTCATGCTTTGGTAGCTGATGTAGGTTCATTTAATTCTAATTATTTCTGAGACGCTTTCGCGACAGAATTGAATCCAAAGGGAAATCAATAGAGAGTTTAAAGTCCTACTCCGAGTGTGTTTAGGTAGAACAAAGGCACCTGGATTGAAAAAAGATGGGAAGCAGATAGTTGGTGTGGTTAGTGATATAACAGAAGTCTATCCCTGAAACATGGGTCCTCCAGGGAGGAGATTAAAGAGAGGGAATCTCAGAGGGATTCTTAACAACCTGCAGGGATGGTGTGATGTTCTCCTGGTGTTATCTGGACCAGTGATCTGCTAGGTCACTCTAATCCTGTACTCTGGGAGCCAGCCTTACCCTGCTCTGCTGTGAGAACCTCCTGTCCTGGGCTGTTCATGCACAGCCTCTGGCATGTAAGCAGCTCCTTGGATCGTGCCACCGAATGACACTAGACAATATCTCCGGTCCCAAACACAACCCTAGGCACCTCCATCTTGCAATGTCCAGTTATGCCCGCTGGACGCTGCAAGCTTATATGAATTCATCAGTATAATAAAGAAATGGATATGTACCAGGCTTGTTATCCAAAGGGGAGTCTCTGACACGCTTCAAACCAAACACGGTGCTTCAGGTAGAATAAACAAACAAATGTATTAATTACAAAGATAGATTTTAAGTGATTATAAGTCAAATCACAACAAGTTGGATTTGGTCAAATGAAATAAAAGCAAAACACATTCTAAGCTGATCTTAACACTTTCAATGCCCTTATAAACTTAGATGCTTCCCACCACAGGCTGGCTGGTTGCCCTTCAGCCAGGCTCTCCCCTTTGATCAGCACTTCCATTGCTTGGTGGTGATGTCTGTAGATGGAGGTGGAAGAGAGAGGAAGAGCATGGCAAATGTCTTTCCCTCTTATGTTCTTTCTTCCCTCTTGTCTTTGCCACCATCCCTTCAGAGTCAGGTGAGCATTACCTCATCGCAGTACCAAACTGACCAAAGGAAGGGGGGGTGACTCACTCGAGAGTTGAACAGATCCTTTGTTGTTGCCTACGCCAGTGTCCTTTGTTCCTGTGAGGCTGGGCTGGGTTTGTCCTGTACATGCCCTGATGAGGTGTGAATTGCCCCTCTGCTTCTGGAGAGTTTTTGCCTGGGCTTGCTTTAACCCAGGAGGACACATTTTAGCCTCATAACTATATACATGAAATTACAACCTATAACATTACTATAACAACAACTACTATAACATTACCATAACAACAATGCTCAGTGCATCATGAGCCTTCCGAAGACACTCGACATGACGAACTTTGCATTAGATACCACACAATCATATTATAAGGATGAATATGGGAGTGCTGGGTGTTCCCCCCAGGTACAGAATGTCACAAACAAAGTCACCTGGGTTGAAGAAAGGATGGGAAACAGATAGTTGGTGTGGTTTGGAATATACCAGAAGTCTGACCCTGACACATGTGTCTTCCAGGGAGGAGATTAAAGAGAAGGAAACTCAGCGGGATTCTTAACCCTCTGTGGGGATGGAGAAGAAAAAAATTGAGAATGGGAAATATTTCACCTTCAAAACCATCTGTGCTCTTGAGAGATAATACAAACAATGTTAATGTATGTCCGCCTGCAACCAGGCAGATACAGGTTCAGATACTATCTTCTGCCAAACATAGAGCAGAGATGGGTTTGGTAAATACTTGGATGGGAGGCTGCTGAGAAAAATGGAGTTACTGCAGAAAGTGGTGTTGATGTTTTAGTAAGAGACTGTCCTCCCTTTGAGCCTGTACTGAACCCATGATCTCCGGTGGCATTAGGTGAGCTGCACTGAAAGGATCAGTCATTTGGATGAGACCCTAGACAAGAGCCATGATTACTTGGAGTCTTCAGACACCGCATGGCAAATTTTCCAATAATAGGGATGAATATTAGCACAAGTATTGTGGAAGAAGAGACCTATCTTATACGCCCTGTAGTTCTAATGGGACACAACAATCTTGGGATCCAGTTGCAGAGTATTGCTCCTTCCACCCAAATGGACCTGAGCTTCAGCGGAGGGTGATCTGATCCCAGTATTTGTTTCTTTGATGGTTTGGGGATGTTTGGTGCTGTATAAAATGTCAGGTGTATTTGGAGTCACTCACTGTTTTTTATTTGAATTAATTCATAAAATTCACCATCTTGGTTGCAGCTGTGACAAACAGTAAGCACAGAGCATGCTCTGTCCACAGGGAGGTTTTTGTAATGGTCTGTATCATTGTGACAGGGTAACTGAGGCGTTGATGACAGTAATAATCTCCAGCATCTTCAGCTTCAACGCTGCTGATTGTGAGAGTGAAATCGGTTCCAGACCCACTGCCGCTGAACCGGTCTGGGATCCCAGAGACACGGTTGGTAGAATCATAGATAAGGAGCTTAGGTGCTTGTCCTGGTTTCTGTTGGTACCAGCCTAAGTAGTTGCTAATGCTGGTACCGGCTTTGCAGTTGATTGTGACTCGCTCTCCAGGGGACACTGCT
Source organism: Trachemys scripta elegans (assembly GCF_013100865.1). NCBI lineage: Eukaryota > Metazoa > Chordata > Testudines > Emydidae > Trachemys > Trachemys scripta. The sequence continues at coordinate 127,495,271 of NC_048302.1, forward strand.
AGGGATTCTGGAGTCTGAGTCAGAACAATTTGGCCATAGGAATCTAGATATGGAAAGAAAATTCATGCAATCATGGCCTGTTATTAAAATTGGTATTTAAATTCATTTTTCATTTAAGAATTTATTAAACACTAGATTGCAAAGTAAGCAAGCAATATTATTTTAAGCTTAGCTAGTATTTTATTGCCTATGAAGTCTGTTCCCTCTTGATATAATGCTCACCCTGAATCCAAAGCACTAGTATCCAGAGAAGCTGGGCCTGTGAGAGCATCTTGACAGGTCTCCGTGGGGAATGCTGCACAGCTCACCAGGCAGTGCTAACAGGACCGTTTATGAACGCATGGCAGCCCAGCCAGGGAACGTCCCTGCAGAGTGAACATGCAAATAACCCATTCATATAAACAAGATGCATTTTAGATCCAAGGGCATTTCCTGTTATTCTTGTGTGGTGTTGGTCTCTGTAACCTGGTGATAGTGACTTATGAGGTAAAGTTGCAACACTGATGGTTTTATGAGTGGAATGTCTGAAGGGCTCTATGGGGAGGGCACCGGGAATTTTGTATGTGACCTTGTATCTAAGCGGTTAAAATCTCCCAGCCATTTTTACAGCAGTTTTCAGATCCGTTTACCTCCCTTTACCTTGGTTATTCTCCTTGCCATGAAAATATTCATGAATGTCCCCAGTGTCCTTGCCCGAGGAGATAGTTGGGCTGATGTTCTGTCCAGATTCTCCTGACAGTAAGGCGCTTCCTTTGGGAGAGAATGCTGCTGGTGTCTCCATGGGTGTGCAAGGATGTGGTTGTGCTAGGAGCTCTTCCATGCAGGGTCTAGATAGAGTGGAATCTTTGTACCCATGCAAACCCAAGCAATGTATATAGCCAGCACCACTAACCACCCCAGAAGTGGCTGTGAGCCATGATCTCCACCCCCTGCACCAGCCATAGAGATGGCCAGCTCTGGAAGATGTTGTGTATGCAGTGCCCACTCCAGGAACAGAGCTGCAGCTACCATCTCCTTGCTTGCTGTCAGGTTCAGAGAAGCATTGAGTAATTCTTCTGCTCAGCTGTGCTCCCAGTGCAGACTTGTGTAAATTGCTTTGTGTGAGCGCTTTATTTGGAGAAAGCAAGATAATGTACCTCCCTCCTCTCTCCCCCCTCCCAAGGAGAGTGTGGGTCTTTGTTCCCGTTTAGTGGCTGGTCTCCATGACATACTTGCTCTCCTAAGATCCACTATGCAAAGCTTTTTTGGTACCTAACCCCCACTGATTTCAATACAAATTAGGCACCTAAATATCTTCAAAGATCTCTTAAGTGCACATCTCTGTGTAGAAAAAAGGAGGTTTTTGCACTGGCCTGTATCACTGGGAAAGGCCAGTTGACAATCATATTCTCCAGTATGATGAGCTTTAATGCTGCTGATGGTGTGAGTGTAATCAGTAGGTATGTCTCCACTGCAATAAAGCAAAGCAAACCAAAACCACAACAGCCAGTGTCAGATCCCATGTGTCTAAAGATAGCAGCATAGACATACCCGCTTGGGCTGGAGCCCAGGTTTAGAAACCTGATGAGTGAGGAGGGTTTCAGATTAGTGTAGTGCATGTAAAGTCTATATATAGAGAGATCTAGTCTGTGATTGGAAATGTTTGTTGATAAGCACACAGTGGAAATCAACACATTTGTAAGTGCTCAGAAAGGGGAAAATCACTTGTGTGAATATGCAAAAAGATAAAATCCTGGAAGTCACCAGCATTCTAGCCCCAGGAAAGCTGTTCTGAAATATTTGGCTTGTCTATTTCATGCCTCTGTTGCCTGTAATAACTATTTATAGTTACTCACTTGTGGGGTGTTCAAGTGCTCAGACTGAGGCTTACATGGCATAAGATGGTTACAGGGGTGGATTCGTTATTTAACAAGGACACTCTTCAGTGGGTAGCAGAGCAGGCTGCAGATTTCCATCCATTTACACACAAGACCATCTATAACAACTTAGTGATATAGGGCCAATCATGCTCCTGTTACTCACATGGTGAGCAGTTATTCTCGTAAGTAATCCCATGTCTTTCATGGAGACTGCTCATGTGAGTGAGGATTTAGCTGTGGGTTTAAGGGGCTCACAGTTAGCTATGTTTTTTTTTTTAAAGATTGTGATCAGCGAATAATTAACTCAATTATTCTTCTCTCTCTTTAATCAGACCATATCAGTAAAGAAACCTTCCGAAACCAACTGGCCTGTTTGGCCTGAAATCGCAAACTCTGCAAAGTAGTATCAAAATACTGCCATCTACTGGCCAATGGCACAGTTGTCCACAGATTGTAGTCTATGAATGAAGCAACAAAGAGTCTTGTGGCACCTTAAAGACTAACAGATGTATTGGAGCATAAGCTTTCGTGGGTGAATACCCACTTCGTCAGACGCATGTAAAGTCTATGAATGGAGTTCCCAAACAGATGTGGTAGTATTCCCCAGGGGTGCTACACAGCCTGATGATTCTTTGCCTTCTCATATCTGGGTCCCCTTTTCTCCCCCCAGTTACACGTTTCAAGATGTAATTGATGTTGTGGAGCCAGTTTTCAAACATGAGCCCTTTCAATCTATGGCAGTAGGGCCAGTCACGGTGATATTTACCCCATAGCCAGAATTTAGGCTAGGATGTATCCTCTGTGTTATCCCTGTCACCCTGAGGTATTATCTCATCAGACAGCAGAAGTCCTTCTGCTGTCTGATGAGATAATAGTGAGTAGGTAGTGAGTAGGTAGCACATGGGGCCCTTATTAAGGAGGAATGGTGTTATTATTAAGGTACTGGACTGGTGTTTAAGAAATCTGAGTTCAGCTCCTGGTTCTGCCTTAGTCTCCTTGTGTGACATGCGACAAGTCACTTATGCTTTGTTTCAGATCCCCGTCTGTGAGATGGGGAACCCACGCCACCCGGTGAATAGTTTCATGCTTTGAATCAAGACCATCCTACAGTTCCCCTCCCTCTCCCCATGCTCCTGGATTAGATCCCCCCAGCAGTGCAACTTCAGCATGCCGTATAGTTGAGGAAGCAGTGCCCTGAGGAACCTGTCAGGCACTGCTGCTCACGCTGGTAATGCAGCCATGGAATCTTTCCAGTGCCTGGACACAGCAGCCGTCTCCATCACTGCCCCATAAAGTCCAATACAAATCAAGGGTCAGATTTACCAGTACACGTCCGCTGCTCTGGTGATGCAAACTGACTGGGTGCTCTGCCTGCTTTGGTGTAGAAGTAAATCTGCCCTCTGAGATCAAGACTGCAGCACTTTCTAGATAACATGCTGTTGTTCAAGCTGAAGTTCTGGGCTTGATGCAGAATTTATTGGGTGGGTTCTATAGCCAGTGTTATGCAGGAGATCAGACAAGATGATCATGATGGTCCCTTCTGGCCTTAAAAATCTATGAATCTAAAGAAAATAAAATGAAGAGGGAAGGTTAATATTACATATCTGCATCTCATTAGAAATGTTGTAAAGCAGCATTATCATGGGATTTGTTTTAGGGTCCATGTATGAAAGTATACGTGTGTATAAGTAAACGTAAGGAAATTCCCGGACAAAGAACTATATTAAGATAGAATTAAGTTGTCAGTAGTTATCCAGAACTTAAGAGTAATGATATTACAAGGATGTTGCACTTACCTTAGACTCAAGCACTGTAAAATGAAGGATATTCAGAATTAACGTTTACACTTTAAAGTGTTTGGATTTTTTTTAAGTAAAAAAAGTTCTGTTAAGGCACCCAAACAATCTGAACTTTGTAGTGTAGTGGGAAATATATGAAAAACTCCATTGTGTCTTCAAAATCTTTTTAAAATCAGATCTGGGATCCTCTAACACTAAAATGCTTTAATCAGAATCATATATTAATTGCACTTCATCATTACAGGATGGAGGTAGGTTGTTTGGGTGCCCTCACTGTGTATTAGCATAGTGCAACGTGATTAATTTTCTTTTAAATTTATCTCTGATTTTCCTAGGTTTGTAATACTTGTTTTTGGTATAACTACAACTCGCTTGTAATGCATTTTACCTCAAATATGAATACTCCTAGGAGAATTATGAGCCAAAAATTACAAATTCTGCACACAATATTTTAAAATTCTGCATATTTTATTTATCTAAAGCACACAATATAATCACAGCAGGCTAATTATTTTGGTAATCTATTTCAAAATACCTCTCAGCAAGTATGTCTGTAACAATACAAACAACAACAACACAAACAAAATCCGGAAACGCTTGTTTTGACAAATAGATTCAGCCCCCGCCCTAGTCTGTCTCTGCCACTAGCCCTTATGAACCCCAGTCTGTGTTGCCCTCAGCAGCCCATGTGACCCACACTGTCTGTCGGCCCATATCCTGTGCCTCCTGACCTGGCCCCACAGGGTGCTGTGAGGAAGGCAGCCTCTTCTCTTCCCTATGTGCAGCTGTAACTGGCCTGGGAGTGGCTGTTCTCTGTTTGCCACAGTGGCCCCTGGGGGGCAGTATAACTGCAGCACCTTTCCAGCAAAATGTATTTTCTGAGGGGAAAAAAATGTCTGCACAGCACATGAATTCTGCACATGTGCAGTGGTGCAGAATTCCCCCAGTAGTAGTTCTTGCAACCAGAACTCCATCTTAATGTCATTTCTATTTGGGGATTTACAAATAGACGCTTATATCAGAGAGGAGAATATTATTGTCACAGTATAGGCAGAGGCTGCGTCCCCATCACAAGGATTCTTTTAGAATTTTTTTTAATGCCTGTTTTGGGCCAAAACTTCTAGAATCCTCAATTTAGTAGGGGTGAAAATAAATAAATAAATATTTAAACAGTCCCCTGTGCACTATAGACACAAACCCTATTTTGTACATGTTGGGCTGTGAGGGCCCGTGTAGCAGGATCCCAACATCAATCAAGGATGGAATCCCTGTGGGCTTCTTCAGTGTGAGGCAGGGAGCTTGAAGCTGTTGTCCCAGGCATGCCAAGTGCAGCCAGGCCCTGTGGTCTACCTGCTTAGCCACAAACCTGCTGCTTTCTGGTGAAAACAAGCAGCATGTGGCCCCCTCTCAAACAGGCCAAGAAGGGGCCCACGTTCTGGAGTGCAAGACACCAGTGGATTGCCCACCAGCAACACATATAATCCCATTGAAGATAGATATGGTGCAAAAGTCTAAACCAGCCCGTGAGAGGGTGTTTTGTCTCATTCCCAGAATGAGGCACTACTGATGCCTTCCCTGATGGCCCATACCTGATCTGCATAGTTTGTAACTAGGAGTATGTATTAATGATTTAATGTACATCATGTGGTGTCAGTTTATTTGTATGTGATCTGTGCTGTATGAATACGTGAAGATTACCTTTATTTCCCATGCTCTGGGGCATTTGTCTGAAAACAACCTTAACCTTCAGCTAATGGAATTTGTTTTCTAGATTAATGTATTCATTCACAGACAAAAACTGCATTGACTGTAGCAGTTGTTTGGGGGCAGGGACTATCTTTTTCTTCAGTGTTTGTACAGCACCTAGCACAATGGGGTCCCTGTCTAGGGCTTTGTAGATGCAACTGGAGAGCAAACAATAAATAATAATAAGATGGAGTAAGGCTGCCAGTGCATATTAGTAATTTTGGATAAAAATCATTAACAGGGATGTTGTCATGATCCAGACACTAAGGATCATAACCCAGAAAATTCACAGTTAAGGTTAGACTTAAAAAAGACAGAATATGTTTTGTGGGACTTCACTGATGACCCTCTGTTCTTCAGTTCATGCTATAACAAACCTTCCCTTTCAGGACAGCAATACTGTACAATGCTAGAGTTTCAGGTTATGTTAGTGGATGGAATGAGTTTTGGCAGAAGATTTGAAAACTAGGTTGTTGTGCTACTTGTATGTAGCAGTGTCTGCTAGACTTCATGCTTCATAGAGCAGGGAGATTTTGTATTGGTCTGTATCACTGTGAGAGGGAAGCTAGCAGTCTGCAGGCAGTAATAATCTCCAGCATCATCAGCTTCAACTCTGCTGATGGTGAATGTGTAGTCAGTGCCCGACCCACTGCCGCTGAACCGGTCTGGGATCCCAGAGGGGCGGGTGGAAGCGCTGTGGATAAGGAGCTTAGGAGCTTGACCTGATTTCTGTTGGTACCAGGACACCCATCCGCTAGCACTAGAACTGGCTTTGCAGTTGATGGTGACTCTGTCTCCTGGAGACACTGCCAGGGATTCTGGAGTCTGAGTCATCACAATCTGCCCACTGGAACCTGTCGAGAAAGAATAAAAATTGGCAGGGCTGGGGTTGGGTAAATGGGACAATGACATTAACATTATTCAAAGCTCTACATTGAAATACTTGTAAACTGAACGGTAGAAATAAACTAAAATTATACCTGGAATCGGCATGGAACTCTACAAACCACCATCATTTATTACGATTTGCCACATTCCTTGTCAACACTTTTGACACTTGTCTGTTTCTTACCCTGAATCCAGAAAAGCAGCAGCCAGAGAAGGGGAGTCTTTGAGCTCATCTTGCTTATGTGGGGTTGGAAATGCTCCTCAGTGAAGCATGTAGTGGAAATGGAACCATTTATGTGTTCAGCAGCTGAGTGAGGGACCATCAGCTGTGTGTGAATATGCAAAGAGAGCTAAATTATGCAAATAACCAGATGTTAATGCCAGGGAGGAGCTTTGAAATATCTGACCTGATGGTTTCTTGTGGTTATTGGATGTAATAACTGTAACATATTTGCTTGATTCAGATGGTAAAGTAGCCAGAGTTGGCTTTACAGGACATGGAGGTAACAACGGCTGTTTGATTAATGATGAGTAACCGAGCGAGCGGCAGCTTGAAACACAAGTTAGAAGAGCTAAAATCATTCAGTCATTTACTGTGGGGGGTTTAAATGCAATCAGCCTAGTCTCTTTTAATTAATCCATTTTCATGATATTGATAGGGCCAGATTCTCAAGGAAGTAGCGGCACTGGCAGGTGCATGGCTCTTTGCAGAGGCACCAGTGGCTGCATGCGTTCTGCACGCCTAGAATGAAGGCTGTTCTCAGACTTGAAGGGTGCACGTGGGCAGGATGAAAATGAGGTCTGGGAAGAGGAGACCCAAGATCCGAGCATCCTCAGATTTGGGGTGTATGTGCAGCACAGAAATGCTGAATAGTGGTGTCAGTGTGCCAGGCTCCAGCGCTGCCCCTTGTGTCTGTGCCCCTTTCTCCTCTACTTCCATGACATGGTCGGCACCCGACTCTGAGAGGTACAGGGGGTTGTGGGAGTGGAGCAGCAGGGGCTCCAAACGTCCTAAGCTGCACTACCCACTCCCCAGTTATTGGCTCCTCTGCGTGGTGTGGCCAGCCCCGCAGTCACTGGGAAGCTGACTAAACACCTTTTCCATTGGCTCCTGCTGACTCTTACTAGCCAGACCGTGTCTGAATGTGTCCACATCCCAAGACATTCTGGAAAAGGCATCAGCACCCTTCTGCGTGGCCACTCCCACTTCCCTGCCCTTTGGGCTACACTCCTCCTCTGGTGTATCTGCCCAGTCCCTGTGAAAATCCTGTGTGTGCCTATTACCTGCTTGTGCCTCAGGGTTCATGTGTGTTTGGGGATTTGCTCCCTTTGTGAAGCTGGCCCATAAGGCCTTAATGTATGTGATAAATAAAGGGGTGTGTGTGTGGGGGGGAGCTCCTTTTTATGGACATCCAGCCAGCCGTTTAGCTACAAAATCCCTGTTAGCAGCTGTTTAAAAAGTTCTAGCCTTCCCGTTGGCTCTTTTGATCAGGTGCCCACTCCTTTCCTTTTACTTATGGGCTTTTTTTAACCCTTTACAGGTAAAGCAAATAGAGGCCAGCTACTAACAGGGATTTTTTTAGCTAACTGGGTGTCTGGGTGTTCATAAAAGGGGAGCTCCCCCACCCCTTCATTTATCACAACATATTCTACAACAGAGCAAACAGGCACCTGATCTCAACACCGCCATTTAAAAATCCCTAGATTTATATAATTTTCCAAGGTGAATAACAATTCTGAGACCTTCCAATGAGATTTTATTGATTATCTGTTCAAATAAGAGGACTCTTGAGACCATTGTAGAAGTGTATGTATAATGGCAGAGCTGGTTGAAATTTTCCCAAAGGAACAGCTTTCACTAAGGAAATGTGGATTTTACAAAATCTAAATGTTCTCCGGGAACACAGGAATTCTGTTCAAAGTTTCAGGGGAAAGTTTTGAGAAGGTCAAAACATTTCCTTCCGATATGGTCAAAATGGTTGTTTCGATGTTATCATTTTGATTGTTCTATTGTATTGCGGTGGGTGTTGTGTTATGATGTTCAGTTGATAAAGTTTAAATGGACATATTAGCTTTATTGAAATGAAAAGTCTCTGATTTTTCCAAAATGAAATTGTCTCTGGTGCCCTGGGATTCCAGAGTGGAAATAAAGCAGAGAAAACTGTAGTGAGCCTCAAGTCTCTGTGGATATGCTAGAGTCTGTTTAGCCAAACTCTTTAAGTCCTCCAGTGTTCTCCTTTTCATTGTGTGCTTGGAGATGGAATAAGTCACCCTCTTATTTCACGATTACAGAACATTTGAAATGCAGACAGTTACATCCCCAACAAGCGGTAACTGCATTGCACGCTGCAGAGAGCAGGGAGGTTTTTGCACTGGTCTGTATCACTGTGAGAGGGTAGCTGCTACACTGCTGGCAGTAATAATCTCCAGCATCTTCAGCTTCTACGCTGCTGATGGTGAATGTGAAATCAGTGCCAGACCCACTGCCGCTGAACCGGGCCGGGACCCCCGACTGGAGGTTGCTAGCGCCGTAGATAAGAGGTTTGGGAGCTTGTCCAGGTTTCTGTTGGTACCAGTGTATGCAGCTGCCAATGCTCGTACTGGCTTTGCAGTTGATAGAGACTCTCCCTCCCACTGGCACTGCCAGAGATTCCGGGGACTGAGTCATCACAATTTGCCCAGAGGAGTCTGGATAAAGAGAGAAGAAGGGTAGGGAATGAACAAAGATATAATACAGGATATCACAAGTGTTCAGACACTGAAACACAGTTTGAACATTCCAGTGTGAATTTATACTAAATGCAACAGTAGAATATTAATTAAATAAGTCGGAATGACAGCATTACTTATCTTCTGTCACACTGATGTGTGACGTTTTACATTTTTCACATGCATCCGACGAAGTGAGCATTCACCACAAAAGCTTATGCTCCAATACATCTGTTAGTCTTAAAGGTGCCACAGGACTCTCTGTTGCATTTTACATTTTGTATTTATTGATTTCTTACCCTGAATCCAGAGAACCAGCAGCCAGAGAAGGGGCGTGTGTGAGATCATCTTGCCTGACCGTGGTTGGAAAGGCTCGTTCATAAGTGAGCCGTGGAAAATGAAATGTTTATATGTGTTCAGCAGCTCATTGATGACACCTTACCCCTATGCAAAATGCATGCAAATTTACTGCACTTTTAGTTTCAGCCCAGAGATGTGAAATGCTCATATTTGGCTTATTTCCTGCTGCTCTTCTAGTTTACAATGATATTGTTTTATCCTTGATTCAGATGCTATATATACAGATGTCTTTGCAGATCTTGCTTATATTTGAGCAGATTTGACAGGTCTCTCCTAAATATTCACTTGGGCTGTGCCACCAGAGTCCGGGCATGGGCCTTCATTTTAGCCCTCTCCCTCCGAACACATTCTGGATGTCACTGATTTCATGCCCTAGGAAGGCACCTTGTCCTGCTCAGACAAAGCAGGGATTCCCAAATGGCTGGGCTTCCCCACAACATCACCCCCAAGGTGTGTCTATTAGCCTGAGAGCTCTCGCTATAGAAGAGCTAAAGAACCTAGGGCCTCATTTACAGATGTACTGAGCACCAGCATCTCCAGTAGAAGTGAATAGAAGCTGTAGGTCAGGGGTTGGCAACCTTTCCGAAGTGGTGTGCCGAGTCTTCATTTATTCACTCTAATTTAAGGTTTCACGTGCCAGTCATACATTTTAACGTTTTTAGAAGGTCTCTTTCTATAAGTCTATAATATAGGACTAAACTATTGTTGTATGTAAAGTAAATAAGGTTTTTAAAATGTTTAAATAGCTTCATTTAAAATTAAGTTAAAACGCAGAGCCCCCCGGATTGGTGGCCAGGACCTGGGCAGTGTGAGTGCCACTGAAAATCAGCTCACGTGCTGCCTTCGGCACGCGTGCCATAGGTTGCCTACCCCTGCTGTAGGTGCTTGGCCCCTATATAAGAATGACCATACTGGGTGAAACCAATGGTCCATCCAGACCAATATCCTGTATTCTGACAGTGGCCAATGCCAGATGCTTCAGAGGGCAGGAACAGAACAGGACAATTTATTGAGTGATCCATCCGCTGCCTTCCAGTCCCAGCATCTGGCAGTCAGAGGCTTAGGGACACCCAGCTCACTTGATTACATCCTTGACCTTCTTGACTAATAGCCATTGATGGACCTGTCCTCCATGAACTTATCTAAATCTTTTTTGTACCCCGGCATAGTTTTGACCTTCACAACATCCCCGAGCAACCAGTTCCACAGGTTAACTGTGCGTTGTGTGAAGAAATACTTCCTTTTGTTTGTTTTAAATCTGTCTATTAATTTAATTGCATGACCCCTGGTTCGTGTGTCATGCGAAGGGGTAAATAACACTTTCTCACTCACTTTCTCCACACCATTCATGATTTTATAGACCTCTGTCATATTCCTCCTGGATAATCAGGCTCCATGTCAGATACATGCAGCTTCAATGCAGTATGGAGTGAATAGTCTAGGTGCTAATCATTTTAGATTTGACAATTCCCCTGCCCCTCTCCTCCCTTTTCTTTCCCCCCTCTTCCTTCAAAAATATTCTCTCTTTCCACTATAATCTTTCCTCTTCTATGCAAGGGCCATGGCGGATAGTAGTATCAATATTACACAAATGTGACGGTGAATGTGTAATCAGTGCTATAGCCACTGCCACTATACCTGCCCGAAGCTCCCATTGGCCGTAGTTCCCTGTTCCCAGCCAATGGGCGCTTCGGAGGAGGTACCCACAGGCGAGGGCAGCGCGCGGAGCCCTCAGTCCCCCCTCCCCCAGGGGCCGCAGGGACGTTGTGCTGGCTGCTTCCCAGAGCAGCGCCAGGACCACAGCGCTCTGGGGGTGGCAATCCCGTGGGCTGGATCCAAAGACCTGAGGGTCCAGATCCAGCCCGCGGGCCATAGTTTGCTCACCCCTGTTATAGAGGGAAAACCCAGGCATGTAGAAGTTGTGTCTTGGCCAATGTTAAAGAGTGAGTGAGAGACCAGGCTGGAGTTATATCCCAATTCTCCTGACTCTCAGTTCTTGCATTAACCACCAGACCATGCCATCTCCTGGGATTCCATGGTGGGGATCTCATGGACTCCTGAATGGCCCATAGTCAGACACCAACACAATTGCGTGTGTTCTTACCTGCCATGGTGGCGCTGGCCAAGAGTCAATGGTTATTTTGGGCATCTGCAGTATGAGACCAGATCAACAACACATTCCCTGAGCCAGGTGTTTGCTCATGCACTAAGAGCTGACTAAGCAGAAAGCGCAGCTCAACCTTAACTATAGCAGAGCTGGCACTCTGCTATAATGAAAGAGTCTGTTCAGCTCTGGTCTCCATACTGACAGTGGTCTACAAACCAGCACTTCACCAAGTATTTATTGCTTTGCCAAACTGACTAATAAGCACTCTAGTTTTAAATACATCAGCTGACAGAGCTGTCTTAGGGTAAATGCTCTTATACAGAAGTAATTGACATAGACATGGAGCAGATTGTGCTGTTGTATAGAAATGCAGCTCCGTTAAAGTGAGTGGAGCTGTCTTGATCTACACCAGCTGACGATGTGGCCCATTGAAACAAGAATTGTGGCCCTGGTATAATTTTTTTAACTAACATGATTGGGTCCTCGTTCTATGGAATGAATCTCACACACAGCTGTGGAAAATTGTTTTTTACAGCTGCTTCTGCTGTTTTAAGTTGGCTTGCTTGGTGTGAAGATGGGCAGTAATTTCTTTAGTGGGGTTTACAAGAAAAGTCAGCTAATAGCAATCTTCAATACATGGGGTATTATTACAGATAGACATTCCATGAACTGGGTTACTGGGTCTCTCTGTGTCTGATTGGTGAGAGAGCTTCAGATTCTGGAAGGACAAGGATGTGCCAAAGAGATTCACTGTTCATAAATACCCATTGGTTTAGGTCAGTGTAGTTCCAGTGAAATCAACAGAGCTCTGCTGATTTGCACCAGATGGGGCCCTGGACAGGAAACCACCTGTATATGTTCAGATTAGAATATCACTTCTGTGGAGTTTTTAAGTTAGCTGCTGTGCCTCTTTATCCTGTGTGGATTTTAAAGTTGCCCTTCCCTCTCTTTCTCTTTTCATTTTGCTCTCCTTGTTTTCCCTGTAGCACTCTGTGAGATGCCCATTGTATGGGTGTACCAGGGCATTTGAATACTTATGACCTCTATTCTGGAATCAACTGTTGTTTCTGTTTTTTAGGAAAGAGTCTGTCTGCTCTTCCTTCACGGATTTCTTATTTTTTACCATTAATTGTATCAAACATGCTCCACTTTTATGTAGAACTGAGGTTCTTAGACTCTAGTCCACTTAGCAATGATTGAGAGAGAGAGCATCAAAGGTTGATGTACTTATTGATGCTGAACAGGGCCTGCCCACAGCATTTTGGCACCTGAGGCGGGGAGCTCAAATGATGCCCCCGTGCTCCCTCACTTGGGCCAAAACTTTGAAGGTCTCAATTCTGCCTTCTTCCTGTTCTACTCCTCTCATGGTACTGCTCTGCTACCTACCCCAATAAAGGAGAGCTTACAACTTAAAATGCCTTGTTCAAAAATTTTAAGTAACATTTAACTTTCAAACGCCTGAACAGCAAATGTAACTTTTCTTGTCTGCATAGTAAATACTGGCATTTTTATCTGTTTGAATAATCAAAGTGGTGCTTTCCGTGCCTTCTTGGTTGCAAAGATTTGAACTGCTTCCTGAAGTCCACAGTCTGGGCCAGCTCATGCTCTATTGAGATGGCAGCTGCGTTCTCCACTGGCAACTGTTACAGGAAGTGTTAGAAGTATGCGCAGAGCAACAAAAGCATTTAGAAAGAGGGTGGTCATCTTATTTGTGCACATATATTCCAGAACAGCCTTTGGAGTTGATCCTGCTGAAAAGTATCTTGAAAGGGCTTTCAGTGCATCACCTAAATCACTCGCATCAATATCGCGCCTGTCATCATGTGTCGACACTGTCTCTAGTGCCTTGCATTGCTGGTGTAGGTCTTCTTCAGGTATAGTGAGGAGTTTTGGAATATCATATAACATCCCAAATATACTACTGTGTTCCTTGAGCTGCATGAAACGTTCTTCAACTGACTGTATTGCACAGTCTAGCACCTGGTTAAAGAATTCAACTTTGAATTGTTGTTTGGGGTCTCTTATGGGATTATCCCGTGCCGCATAATAAAAATGTCGTCTTCTTTGGTGACTCTTGTATTCTTGAATGGGTGGGAAAATAGCTTGTGTGAAGTTCCTCTGCCAACTTCTGTGCACTGTTCAGAACATTTTGAAATTCTTCATCTGACCAGTAAGACTGTAGGTATGACTTTGCTTTGTCCAGTTGTTCCATTGCTCCAGATATATCAAGGTGAACACCTTGGAGTCTCTTGCTTACAACATTTATTTCAAACAGTATGTCATGCCACAACACTAAGCCACACAGAAATTTGAAGTTATGTATGTTTCTGGTGATTCCATTTCCATCTGCCACTGTTCTCCCACGAACAGTTCCTGTCATAGCATTATCCTCCATAATGGCAACTATGGCATCATCTGTCTTCCCAATTTGGTGGTTGATAGGCTTTATCGCCTCCACTCGACTTTCCCATCATGCGGCACTCAGTGGTTTCAGTGTCAGAGAGGATGTTCCCAGATGTTGCTTCAAAATTTGCCATCGATGAGTTGATGCAGAGAAAAATACATAGATGCTTTGAATTATATTAAAAAATTCAGCAGCCTCACTAGAAGCTGATGCTACATCACTGACCACCAAGTTCAATGAATGAGAACTCCATGGGACAAAAAAAGCTCAAGGGTTTAACTCTCAGATCCGTGTCTGCGTTCCTCTGTTCTTTCCTCTTATGTTGGCACCATTATCGTAGCCCTAACCTCTCATGTCAGCTATCGCAATTCCCGTATCTTCCAGCTTTTTAAAAAGCACATTTGTCATACCAGCTCCTGTAGTATCATCAATGTCAATAAATTCTAGAAAATGCTCTCTGTCAGTCACCATTGAAGGGACATTTTCACTAGGTTCTGTTGTTGTTACAAAGCGCACCATTAAAGTCATTTGTTCTGTATGGCTGGTGTCAGTTGTGCAGTCCAGAATAACAGAGTAATATCTTGCTGACTTCAGATCTGCCACAATCTTCTGTTTGACTTTTGTTGCCAGTAACTGTATGATCTCATTTTGAATTGTTTTTCCAAGGTAGTGGTGTGTGTACATTTCTTGGGTGGTGACTCTTCTTAGATGCCCCGGAGCATCAAACTCAGCCAGCTCCACAATTTTAAGGAAGTTTCCATTGTTTGGCACATAAAGATCACCTGAAGTGCCATGCAGTGCTAGGTTTTGGGTAGCGAGCATTCTCACAATGGCAATGAGCCTTTTCAGAACATTTTGCCAATAAAGAGACTCTGATGCAATCTTCTCTTGATGCTGATCATCTATGATGACCTTTAACCTTAGTCTCATCTCATGCTCTTTCCACCTATGGAATGCTCTCTGGTGGTTTGCTGCCTTCTCATGGCATGCCAGATTTCTAGCCAGATTTTTCCAGTCCTTTTTTCCTGTAGAATCCAATGTGGCTGGAATATTAGACTGGAAGAGTTTGCAACAAAAACAGTATGCAGCATTCTGGGTTTTTGAGTACATGGCCTCTCCACTTTGTCACCATTGGGGATTTCATACCAGTATGTGTTGGATGGAAACTTCTATTTTCATTGTCTTTGGGGAACATGAAGTTTTTCACTTGCTGTGGCCCACGCAGTACAAGGAAGTCCCTCGGGCTACTGCTTAAGTAGGTCCACAGTCCTGGATTATCTAGGCTATGTCTACACTATGGGGGGGGATCGGCGGGTAGAAATCGATCTCTCGGGGATCAATTTATTGTGTCTCGTTGGGACGCGACAATTGATCCCTGAATTAACGCGCGTACTCCACTAGCCCAGGTAGGAGTAAGTGCCATCGAAGGGGGAGCCACAGCGGTCTATTTGCCACCGTCCTCACAGCGGGGTAAGTCGGATCACATACGTCGAATTCAGGTACGCTATTCCCGTAGCTGAATTTGTGTATCTGAAATTGATCCCCCCCCCGTAGTGTAGACGTAGCCCTAGACTAAAGGAACTAAACTCAACAGCAGCTGTTTCTTGCGCCTCCTCCACACACTTCTCTGATCTACACTTTTCTTCGGGCATGTGCATGGTTACATCCATTTGAGATGGAGATATGGATGCTGCAGTAGCTGCCAGGTCACCTGCACTCTGACTAACTGGAAGATCAGGCACCTCCTCACCACTCACATCCTCACTGGGGCCGGAAGGCTCACCGTGAACATTTGTGTCTATGTATCTCAGGAGAGCTTCTTCCTGCTTAGATAGAAAAGCTTCCTTTGCTTGCTTGCTTTTTCTGAATGCTGCCCCAGAGGGGTGTTTTCTTCTTACACTCATGACTGCTGTTCTGTGCCAGCTGTAGTGGCTCTCAACACTCATTTGAAGGGGACAAATAAACAGGCCGGTAGCAGGGCCTGAGTGAGGGAGATATCAGCGTCTTATGGGCCTAACTGGCTCTTACTACTTCAGCTGACTGCCTGTTCTCCTCAAGTGGGTTCAGGGAAGCAGCAGGAAACAGGAAGCTCCCTGAGAAGTTGGTGTTAATCAGTCCAGGCTCCTGGGGGTGCTAGAGAGGTTCATAAGAGGCTCCTCCTCCTCTCTCTCCCTGCAGCTCCTGCTGCTTTCTGTTATTCCCTCTCACCTTTTCTCCAGCCTGCCTGTTATGTCTCTTGTGCCCTGCTTCCTCCAGCGCAGCACTCCACCATCTCTGTGCATCTAGAGCAGAGAGAGTACATATGCATCAGCAGCAGACACAATTTTCTAGACTCTGGGTCCTCGTGGCACCCACCCCCCCACAGTCCTGGCACCTGAAGTGGCCGCCTCAGTTCGCCTCATGGTAAGGCCAGCCCTGATGCTGAAGCAGGAGTAGCAGATGTTTAGATGGTGCTATACATGAAGCAGATGTTCTAATGAGCAAAACTAACTGAACAGAAGAGACTGTATCAGATAAGTGACTTTTACTCTGACCGTAATTTGTTTAGATTAAACTATTACAGTTTTCCAGTGTGGCTGCTTTAGAAAGCCAAGGTGTAGTTTTCCCTCCATTTCGTCAGCTCAGTAGAAAGGTGCTTGGATTGTAACCTGTTGTCTGTAGGAAGTTGGATGCTGCCCGTAAGAGCAAATCCATGTTAGTGGCCAGGGAGCAATTGCTGAGTAAAGAGTGCTGAACCCCTGGTGTGAGCTCCTGAAGGGACCAGAAGTTCTTGAGTGTGGAGGGTGGGGACCGAAGTCTGACACATTCAGCCATCTCATTGCAGGGCAGCTGAGGCAACAATGTCAGGAAGCTGCACAGGAAGCAGCTGAAATACTGAGTGAGTGTCTGAATCTAAACAGCACAGAGGTTTTTGTGCTGGTCTGTATCGCTGTGGGAGGCCAGTTGTAATACTGCTGACAATAATAATCGCCAGCATCGTCTGCTTCCACTCTGCTGATGGTGAATGTGTAGTCAGTGCCAGACCCACTGCCGCTGAACCGATCTGGGACCCCAGAGGGACGGGTGGAAGCGTTGTGGATAAGGAGTTTAGGAGCTTGTCCTGATTTCTGTTGGTACCAGGCCATGCCTGTAGAAGCACTGGAACTGGCTTTGCAGTTGATGGTGACTCTGTCTCCCGGGGACACTGCCAGGAATTCTGGAGTCTGAGTCAGCACAGTCTGCCCGCTGGAGTCTGGATTGGAGAATAGATTTAGGATAAAAAGAAATGTAAAATCCTTCAACATCAGAATAATTAATAAGCTACTAACTTGCATCTTTTGGTGTCTAGCCTGGAGCTCTCATTCTGCTAACAGTGTAAATGCTACTAGGAATTATTGCTTGAAAGCGAAATACTTTAGCATTTAAATCCTCATAAAATATTATAACTTTCCTTTTAAACAAATCCTCCCATGTTGTTGATCTTACCCTGAATCCAGAACACAAGAAGCCAGAGAAATTGAGTCTGGGAGATCATCTTGATATGTGTAGAGTGACAGATACCAAGTTCAGAAGCACAAAGTATAAAGGTGACATATTTATATCTGCTCAGAACAGCCAGGAACTGTCACTCGGCTGGAAATATGCAAAGCAACGTCTCTGAGTAAATGTCCATTCCTTTTGCAGACCCAGGTCCATGTACACCCCTCAGTCTGGTAACGTAGCTCCCATTCCTGGCAGTGAGGGATGCCCAGATGGGTCAGGCAGGGGCTGGTCTTTATAATCAGTGGGCCCAGAGTGTCCAGGATCTTTTCCTGATCAAGGAATCCAGCACTGGGCTCAGTTTGTTCATAAACTGAGAGGCATCTGGTATCTGTCACTGGTAATGTCCAACTCTCATGGATTATTTAGTGCTTAGATCCCAGTGTTGCTCAGAGAACAGTTTCCTGAATGGGTTATTAGGATGCTAGTTAATTAGTTCATTAATTAGTTCATCCTTACACCGTACTTTGAAAAACTGCAGGTCTGTTTAAGGGCTAAATATTATTATAATTGACAGATTCCCTTGTAATGTCTGTCACTGAATACAGACAGGGAGGTAAAAAATTCATAGATTCCAAGGCCAGAAGGGACCATTTTGGTCACCTAGTCTGACCTCCTGCATAATGCAGGTCATAGAACTTCCGCAAAATAATTCCTAGAGCAGAGCTTCTAGACAAAACATCCAAGTGTGATTTAAAAATGGTCAGTGATGGAGAATCCACCATGACCCTTGGAAAATTGTTCCAATGGTTAAGCACTCTCACCATTAAAAATTTACATCTTATTTCCAGTCTGCATTTGTCTAGCTTCAAATTCCTGCTATTGGATCATGTTATACCTTTCTGGGCTAGATTGCAGTCAATTATTATAGAGTAACAGAGAGTCCTGTGGCACCTTTAAGATTAACAAATGTATTGGAGCATAAGCTTTCGTGGGTGAATGCCCACTTCGTCGGATGCACCTCTTAACCTTTTCTTTGTAAATCTAAATAGATGGAGCTCGTTGAATCTGTCATTATCAGGCAGATTTTCTAATTCTTAAATCATTCTTGTGGCTCTTCTCTGAACTATCTCCAATTAACATCCTTCTTGAAGTGTGGCTACTAGAACTGGAGACTAATCCAGCAGTGGTCACTCCAGGGCCAAATATGGAGTTAAAACAACCTCCCTACTCCTACTTCAGATTCCCCTGTTTATATGTCCCAGAATTACTTGAACATTTTGGCTCCAGCATCACATTGGGAGCACATGGTCAGCTGATTATCCACCATGACCCCCAAATCTTTTTCCGAGTTACTTCTGCCCAGGATCGAGTCCCCCATTCTGAAGTATGGCCTATATGGTTTGTTCCCAGATGTATATATTTACATTTAGCCATATTAAAATGTGAATTGTTTGCTTGCGCCCAGTTTACTTAACAATCCAAATCACTCTGTCAGTTGCCTGTCCTCTACATTATTTATACTCCCCCAGTTTTTGTGTCATCTAAGCTTTATCAGTGATGATTTTGTTTTCTTCCGGGTCATTGATAAAAAAAATAGCAAAGGACCAAGAACCAAACCTGGTGGGACCCCACTGGTAAAACGCCCACTCTGTGATGATTCCGCAATTTACAGTTACATCTTGAGACCTATCAGTTAGCCAGTTTTTAATCCATTTAATGTACGCCCAAGTTCCCTGCAATGCCGCCCATCCCCTTCCTCCCTAAGCTCATTGAATGCCCATCTACAGCTGTTGCCTCCAATTCCTCTTCTCCAGCTCCCACCTGATCTGGTTTCTTCCCTTTCTGCTGCACTGAAACTGCTCTCAACCTTTTTCTGGACCAATCTCCATGCCCATGCTCCTTGATTTCTTGGCTGCTCTTAACCCTGTTGATCTGACACACTTTAGTAGAAATCTTGTCCTCTCTTGGTTTTCATGATGTCGCCTTGTCCTGGTTCTCCTCCTACCTCGCTTCTTGTTCTTGTAATGTCTAGTTTGGTCAGTCATCGTCCTTCCCTCTCCCACTCTGTCATTGGAACCCCCAGGCTACCATCTGTAGTGTCCTACTCTGATGCTTGGGATATGTTGTACACTAAATGCTAAATTATAATATTAAAGTGTGTGTCACATATACACAGAAGGCACCTCAGCTCTCACTGCCTTTTTACCTCCCATAGTAGATTAATGGACCACAAGACATACCATATTTGAACCCTGTGAGACCTTGCGTAAGAGAGCCCACCAGGCAAGATGAACAACTGCCCAGTACTGAGTCATGTCAGAATGATAAGAAAGGAGCCACAGACAGTATTATAGATTGTAAAACTTATATTTTTCCTATGAAAATATTAATTACAATATGTTGCGACCAGAGTATTCTGAGTTTAGTAACAAAGTATCGTATATACTCGTTCATTAGCCCGTTCGTTTGTAAGTCGATCCCCCAAGATGAATAGGTAAAAATAGCAAAAATGGTATGACCCTTTCATAAGCCAACCCTATGTTTCAGGGGTTGGCAAACTTTGGCTCCCAGCCTGTAAGGGTAAGCTGCTAGTGGGCCTGGACATTTTATTTACCTGGAGCTTTCACAGGCACGGAGCCCCTCAGCTCCCAGTGGCCGCGGTTTGCCGTTCCCAGCCAATGGGAGCTGCAGGAAGCAGCATGGGCTGGCCACCTCTTCCTGCAGCTCCCATTGGCTGGCAGTAGCAATCCATGGCATGGAGCTGAGGGGCTCCGTGCCTGCAAATGCTCCAGGTAAACAAAATGACAGTGTATTAGATATTCAATTCAATAATTCCATAGAGCTTAAAATCAGCAAATTTTGGTGTAGACCCATTGATAAGCCAACCCCCACTCTTTGATGCTTCACTTCTTTACCAAAAAAATTTGGCTTATGAACAAGTATATACAGTAATTAGTTTTGACACGACAGTTTCCTCAACCAAATAGAAAGAGACGTGGATAACAGAAAAGAGAGGAGAAGGTTAAAGGAAACAAAGAATGAGATGTTCCTTTGTTAGGTGGTAGGTGAGCCATTATTGTTGTCAGCTTTAGGGCTAAATTGTAGTTCTTTACTCAGGCGGGCAGAATCCCTGGTCCATCTGCGGTCAGGCGAGAAAACTGGACTGGAGGAGTGGTTGAGATGATGGATAAAATTTCCGTCTCTCTCCCAAAGTGGAGAGGAGACAGCATCAGAGGAACAGGCAAAAAGAAATCCAAGATCATCTGAGGTACGTTGTTAAACCGAAAAAACACTATGACCTGAGGTTCAATAGGCTTTGCACTCATTAGACCTATAATGTGGAGTGGAAAATAAAACAAAAGTAAAGGATAGATGCAGAACAGAAAAAACAGCTGCTCAAGAACATCTCTGTCAGTCTGTGTCAGGGGCTACCAATGGGCCAACGAGATCTCTTAGTCAACATCAACAAAGGCTTGAATAGGTAAAACCACATCGAGCTGTGGTTAGTTTACTGAGCATGTTCTCTATTTGGGAGCTATTATTTTAACATATATTCTTTTGGGCCAAAATGATCATACCCAAGTGGGTGCCTAAAGTTAGGCCCCTAAATCCATATTTGGCACCGAAGTAAAAATGGTCTGATTTTTTTTCAGAGGGACTGAGCATCTTCAGCTCCCATGGACTTCACTGCAGTTAGTAGGTGCTCAGCAGTTGTGGGAATCAGATTTAGTAGCCTAACTTCAGGCACCCAGGTTGGGAAGGGTTGGTCTCAGGTGTTGAACAGCAATGGGTGTGTTAGAAGAGAGATTTTCCTTATGTTGTTCTCCCCTATGAATCAATGGAGGAGTCATCTCCCATCTGATTTATTGCTTTTATATGCATGGGCTGGAAAACCCTTTGTTATATATCTGTATATACTGGCATTAACAACATCATCCATCATATATGTATTGCACTGGAGTCACTTTGGCTTTTGCTCCTGTTTGTGGAAGTCTTGAGCACATTCCCCTTTGGGATATCTGGAACTGACGTTGCTGGGAAGTTGAACAGAAAGAGAACTGGGTTTGTCAGAGGATCAGAGTTTCGACTTGGGGAACCGATTTGTGTACAATTTGTTAGAATGTCAGTGGTTGTTACATTAGGGTTGTAAAAGCCATTTAAGATTAAACACAAAATTTCAAATATTACAGCAGTTTGGTTGAGTATCATATTGCCTCTATTAAGTTATGCCCATATCTGGAATGCTGCATGTAGATGTGGTCGCCCCATCTCAGAAAAGGATCTAGGAGCTCTGGTCTCCCTTTTAGGCCCTGGGGATCGTTCTGCTCCCTGGGAGTAGGAGTGTACACTATCTCAAAAGGGATAGTAGAGTTGGAAAAGATTCAGAAAAGGGCAACAAAAATGATTGGGGCATGGAACAGCTTCTATATGAGGAGAGATTAATAAGACTGGGACTTTTCAGCTTGGAAAAGAGACGACTAAGGGGGGATATGATAGAGGTCTATAAAATCATGTCTGGTGTGGAGAAAATGAATAAGGAAATGTTATTTACTGCTTCTCTTAACACAAGAACTAGGGGTCACCAAATGAAATTAATAGACAACAGGTTTAAAACAAACAAAAGGAAGTATTTCTTCAAACAATGCACAGTCCGCTTGTGGAACTCTTTGCCAGAGGATGTTGTGAAGGCCAAGACTATAACTGGGTTCAAAAAACTAAGTAAATGCATGGACTACAGGTCCATGAATGGCTATTAACTAGGATGAGCAGGAATGGTGTCCCTAGCCTCTGTTTTCCAGAAGCCGGGAATGGGCGACAGTGGATGGATCACTTGATGATTACCTGTTCTGTTCATTCCTCTAAAGCATCTGTCATTGGCCATTTTCAGAAGACAGGATACTGGGCTAGATGGACCTTTGGTCTGACCCAGTATGGCCATTCTTATGTTCTTATGTATGTTCTTATGAGTTTTGTGCTCATGTGCTGCCATCTGGCGGCAAGACAAGGAGAATCAACATCATTGTTAATATGAGGTGAAATGTACCCCCTGCAGCTAAAATATCGTTCTCTGGGCTTAAGTGGGACTTTCATTTCAGTAATCCATAGGCCTCATGCCGGCCCTCACACAGGGGCAAATGTCACTGTGGTTTGCCGTATTATTCACACAATATGGAGAGTAAGATACACAGGTGAAATGCTTTACACACACACCAGTTTTACAAAAGGCACCGGTTAGACAGAGGCCACTGTTAGTAACACAAACTGTTACACCCTTTGCACTATGATTTTGTTCATTCTTCTATTATTTTCATTTTTATATATTTAGATTTAAAATGATAGACACCTATCCAAAGCTCTAGGCACCTTAATGCCTTCATTAATTATACAATACAATGAGATCCCAGAAGCGTTAAAATAACCATTGCCAAGAGGCACTCAGCCAGCCAAACACCTACAGAAACTCCTTTCCATCCCTCCACCTTTACAGGCAGTGAGCCCTCAGTCTACTCCAACATTCCTGACCAAGGCTTTTGTTGGTGGAAAGTCGTCTTTGTTTTACTTCTCAGTTTTCTCATGCATTTTCCTTTGTGCTGCATTTCATGATGTCATCTGTTCTACCCCTTGCATATGTGTGTGTGCTCCTCATGCGAGTGAAGTTACCCGTGTGTAAATATTTGAACGATTGGGCCTTGTCTGAAGACGGGGTGGGGTCTGACTGTGCTGTGGGCACTTTGTGCAAAGTGGCAGCAATGCAGTTGCAAGGCCCCTGGGGGGATATTCCTGGCATAGAAGCCTCCTTTCCATGGGACAGAGCTGGTGTTCCTGGCTGTACGGTGTCTCCACAGGAGGCGAATTGGGGAGTGAAGGAGCATGGCAAGACCTAAGCATAGAGGCTGTTGGTAACCAGGGGTAGGTGCTACCATGTATCCCACATCTCCTAAAATGTCTTCCTGTCCTTGGCTTCCTATCAGTGTGTCCCTCCTCCTGTTTGTCCAGTCCCAGATTTTCCTGCAGCTCTAGCACTGCCCCACTCTAACACCGAGGATCTCATTACCCAATTGCCTCAGCTGAACCACATGGCACTCTGCTGCCTCCCAGTGTGTTTGTACATCATAAGAAATAAGAACAGCCATACTGGGTCAGACCAATGGTCCATTTAGCCCAGTATCCTGTCTTCTGATAGTAGCCAGTGCCAGGTACTTCAGAAGGAGTGAACAGAACAGGCAGTCATCATGTGATCAATCCCCTGTCATCCACTCCATTCCTCTCTGGGAATCTGAGGCTACAGACACTCAGAGCATGAGGTTGCAGCCCTGGCCATATTGTCTAATAGCCACCAACGGACCAATCCTCCATAAACTGGTCTGGTTTTTGTTTGAACCCCGTTATAGTTTTGGCCTTCAGAAAATCCTCTGGCAAAGAGTTCTGCAGGTTGACTGTGAGTTGTGTGAGGAAGTACTTCCTTATGTTTGTTTTAAACCTGCTGCCTATTAATTTCATGGGATGGCCCCTGGTTCTTGTGTTATGTGACTTGGTAAATAACACTTCCTTATTCACTTTCTCCACAATAGTCACAGTTGTATACAGTAGATCACTATCATATCCCCTCTTAGTCATCTCATTTCCAAGATAGAAAGTTCTAGTCTTTGTAATGTCTCCTCATACGGAAGCTGTTCCATACCCTTAATCATTATTGTTGCCCTTCTCTGTACCTTTTCCAGTTCTAATATTTCTTTTAAGACGGTGTCCACTCCTACTCCCATGGAGCTGTACGACCACCAGGGCCTAACCAGGAGAGCTGAGCTTCCAGATCCTTCAGGGGAAGCAGGTAGCTAAGGAAAGAGGCGGGGGTGGATGGAGGGTTGGGAGGAGCCAGTGGAGAGCTCTAATGCTGGTTAGGTAGCACACGAGGAGCACGAAGGGCAAGAATCTGAGGCGAGCTGGTTGTATGTGATTTAGTTCACCAGCAATGGGAGCCTTATTGTCTCAGTGTGGCTAAGAGTTTTGTGTTTTATCCATTGATTTTTTTCCAGTGTATCCAGAGAGCCTCTCCATGTCTCATTAGCCCTTTGAGCCATCAAAGAAGTGAAAATCCATCATTAATAAAAACATCAATTTGTCACCAAGGGTGACACTGACAAGTTGTGGCCTGGAGTCTGCTCAGCTCGACATAAACCTTGGAATTTGTTCTGTGCTGGGTGAACAGATCTGAGCCGGTGGCTGGTAGAAGGGGCACAAGGAATGAATCTGACACCTAGTCGCTGTCCATGGTTCCTACTCTGCAGCTACCCTGATATGGAGACACATGAGAGGAAGCAGCTGTTACACTGTATGAAAGTAACTAAAACACGAGCAGGGAGGTTTTTATATATGCCTGTATCACTGTGTGAAAGGGGTACTGTAAAAAGGTTGACAATAATAATCTCCTTCATCTTCGGTTTGAACGGTGCTGACTGAGAGACTGTAATCAGTGACACTGCTCCCAGCCTGACTGCCATGGAACTGGGCTGGGACCCCAGGCAGCAAGGTGGAGGCACTGTACAGAAGGACCTTAGGAGCTTGTCTGGGATTCTGTTGGTACCAGGTAAGCAGGCCCATCATGCTGGAACTGGCTTTGCAGTTGATAATGATTGTGTCTCCTGGAGACACTGCCAGGGATTCTGGAGTCTGAGTCAGCAATGTCCCTGCTGGAGTCTGAATGTAAAAATAAATACAAACAGAATTATTAAATATAGAAGTTTTGTGTTTTCACACATTAGTTAGAAATAGAATTTCAGTGTTTTCATTTGTCTTTTGGCTCAGAGCATTCCAGGCACACTTGGGTCAAGCTTTTCACTGCAACCAGCAGGATTTCAGGGTTTGGGGAGGATTTAAATTAACATCAGATGCCATGGGACTCATAAATCAATGGCTAGAGTTGGCAACACTGCTTTATGCATGTGTAAGGTCCCATTGAGTCCATCAGTGTCCTATGCCTGGAATTCAATGGCTCTCCCCTTGTACCCACCGGTACACATGCGCACACATGCTTACAGGATAGGGGTCTAAAGCACCCGAACAACAAAGAGGAGACAACACAGGAAAGGGATGGGGAAGGGGCAGGGTGACAGAGCAGATCATATGGTTACTTATGAGGCTAGTGCATGTGTCCTGTAGGTTGCTAGTTTCTTTCTTGGTTAACATGAATTCTTTCAATGGAATTAGAGTGATAGGGTATGGGGACTTGAAGAAGTGGGGTTGGGACAAGGGACATAAAGAAGGATATAACTAATGTGTGAAAACAGGTGATCCGCCTATCCTCTTCTGGTGCCCGTGTCCCTCCCAGGACCTGGTGCCCCTGTTACTGGGATGCTGCCCCTGGCAGTACCCCACAGATCTGGGTCTCCCCTCCCTGGGAAACTCCCACCCACTATCCCCACCTTGCCTCACCACTGCCAGTCACCAACTAGCCTCCGCTCCCTGGGGCGGACTGCAGTATAGGCCACTCATCACTGACAAGGGGGGTTTGGACCTGCTGCCTTGGCCTACCCGTGGGCTGCCCTCTGCAACCCCCAGTACCCCTTGGCCTAATACTAGGCCGCAGCCTGGGGCTTTCCAGGCTGGAGCCCCCCTGCTCCTCAGCCGGTCCCCAGCCCTGCTCCACTCAGGTACTCTGTCTCAGCTCCCTGCAGCCAGGCCCTTCTCTCCCTGAACACAGAGAGAAACTATTGAGCTGCTGGCTCCCAGCCTCTTATATAGGGCCAGCTGAGGCCTGATTGGGGCGTGGCCTCAGCTGCAGCCACTTCCCCCAGTCAGCTCAGTCTTCACGCTGCCTGCTCCCTGGGCTATATCAGGCCCTTCCAGGAGGAGCAGGTGTCCACCCTGCTACAAGGGTATACACTTAAATTGAGCCTCTATTCTGGTGTCTTTAAAAAGTTTCCATGCAGCTTGCAGGGATTTTACTTTTGATGTTGTACCTTTTAATTTCTGTTTCACTAACTTACTCATTTTTATGTAGTTCCCCTTTCAGAAATTAAATGCTACAATGTTGGGCCACTGTGGTTTTTTCCCCACCACAAGGATGTTAAATTTAATTATATTATGGTCACTAGTACCAAGCAGTCCAGCTATATTCACCTCTTGGACCTGATCCTGTGCTCCACTTAAGACTAAATCAAGAATTGCCTCTCCTTCGGTGGGTTCCAGGACTAGCTGCTCCAAGAAGCGGTCATTTAAGATGTCAAGAAGCCTTATCTCTGCATCCCGTCCTTAGGTGATATGTACCTAGGCAATATGGGGATAGTTGAAATTCCCCATTATTATTATTGAGTTTTTAATTTTAATAGCCTCTCTAATCTCCCTGAGCATTTCACAGTCACTATCACCATCCTGGTC
The DNA here is from genome assembly GCF_013100865.1 of Trachemys scripta elegans. Classification (NCBI taxonomy): domain Eukaryota; kingdom Metazoa; phylum Chordata; order Testudines; family Emydidae; genus Trachemys; species Trachemys scripta. The sequence goes on from NC_048302.1 coordinate 127,521,980, forward strand.
AGGTGGTCGTTAATATATCCCTATTGCTATATTCTTATTATTTGAGCATGGCATTACTATCCATAGAGATTCTATGGTACAGTTTGGTTCATTTAAGATTTTTACTTCATTTGATTCTACCCTTTTTTTCACATATCGTGCCACTCCCCCACCAGCACAGAAGGAACAATCAGTTGCACACATACATAATAGGAAATGACTGCTAAGGAAGGAGTACTGGGGAAAGAGATCTGGAGATCATAGAGGATTACAAGCTAAATCATGAGTCATCAGTATCACACTGTTGCCAAAAAAGCAAAAATAATTCTGGTATATTAGCAGGAGTGTTGTAAGCAAGACATGAGAAGTATTCCTTCCACTCTACTCCACGCTGATTAGGCCTCAACTGGAGTATTGTGTCCAGTTCTGGGTGCCACATTTCAGGAAAGATGTGGACAAATTGGAGAGAACCCAGAGAAGAGCAAAAAAGGATTAAAATTTGGAAAACATGAGGAAGGATTGGAAAAAAATGGGGTTTGTTCTCTACATTATATAGAAGAGAAAACTGAGAGGGGATATAACATTTTTGGTGCCCTCACTATGTATTTCCATACTGTAACATGTTTCATTGTCTTTTGAATCTATCCTGGATTTTCCTAAGTTTATAGTACTTTTTTTATTGTTTTTGCTATAAGTACAACTCCTCCGTAATGTGTTTTACTCTAAATTACAAATATGTACTTGCAACCAGAACTCCATCTTAATATTGTTTGTATCTGGGAATATTCCCCTCTCTGATATAAATGTCTCTTTGTATATTTTTTCACAGCAGAGTGTGTGTCCCCTTAACAGGACAAGAAGGGGCTCCTGATTTGAAGTGCAGGACACCAGTAGATTCCCTACCAGCAACCAGGGCCGTCTCTGGCTTTTTTGCCACCCAAGACAAAAAAGCCTCCTGCTGCCGCCTCCCCCAGCGCGGCAGGGGAGGGCGCCGAGCCCGGCCGCGGGCTGCTCTCCCTGACCGGCCGGAGTGCCGGGGGCCGGGCGGCAAGCCCGCCACGGCTCCGCTGGCGGCCGGAGCCCTGGCAGGAGGGCGGAGAGCCCAGCCGGGGCTCCGCTCTCCCTGGCCGCCAGAACGCCGAGGGGAGGGAGGAGTGCCCGCCGCGGCTCCGCTCTCCCGGGTGGCCAGAGCGCTGGGAGGAGGGCGGAGTGCGCGCTGCGGCTCCGCTCTCCCCGGCGGCCAGAGCGCCAGGAGGAGGGCGGTGAGCCCAGCCGGAGCTCCGCTCTCCCTGGAGGCCGGAGCGCCGCGCCGCACCACCCCTCTCCAGGTGCCGCCCCAAGCACAAGCTTGGTGGGCTGGTGCCTGGAGCCGGCCCTGCCAGCAACCCACTGAAAAGTTTGGGAAAGGGATCAAGCAGGGAACTGTCTGCCATAAATCAGCCCATGAGAGGGTGTTTTGTGTCATTCCCAGAATGAGGCACTTCCTTCCACGATGGCCCACACCTGATCTGCATAGTTTGTGACTGTGTGTGTGTGTGTGTGAGTGTGTATGTGTTAATGGTTTAATGTACGTCATGTGGTGTCAGTTCATTTCTTTGTGATCTGTACTGCATGGATAAGTGAATATTACCTTTATTTCCCATGCTCTGAATCTCTTGTCTGAATTTTTTTTTTAATTTTGAGCTAATTAAGCTTTATTTCTGGATTAATGTATTAATTCCCAGACAAAAACTACATTAAGATCGTAATTGTTCTTTGGGGAAGGGGCATCATTTGGTTCTGTGTTTGTACAGCACGTACCACAATGGGGGTCCATATCTGGGGCTTTGTAGGCATTACTGCAGTGCAAAAAAATAAATAATAAGAAGGTGGAGTTAAGGCTGAGAGTATTTGTAATTTAGGATAAAATCAGTGACAGGGATGTTGTCATGATCCAAACACCAAGGATTATAAACCCAGAAAATTAACAGTTAAGGTTAGACTTAAAAAAAGCAATAACACATTTTGTGGGATTTCACTAATGACCCTCTGTTGTTCAGCTGATACTATGACAAAACTTCCCTGCATAGCTAACTTCTCAGGATAGCAATACAATGCTAGAGTTTTAGGTTGTTAGTGGATGGGAGAAGTTATCCTCTTATTTTTCTTTTGGCAGAACATTTGAAAACTAGACTCTTGTGCTACTTGTGTTTATGAGTGTCTGCTAGACTTCATGCTGCATAGAGCAGGGAGGTTTTTGTATTGGTCTGTATCACTGTGAGAGGTAACGTATCGTACTGCTGACAGTAATAATCTCCAGCATCATCAGCTTCAACCTTGCTGATGGTGAATGAGAAATCAGTGCCCGACCCACTGCCACTGAACCGGTCTGGGATCCCAGAGGGACGGGTGGAAGCGCTGCGGATAAGAAGCTTAGGAGCTTGCCCTGGTTTCTGTTGGTACCAGGCCATGTAGCCACTAACACTGGAACTTGCTTTGCAGTTCATGGTGACTCTGTCTCCAGGAGACACTGCCAGGGATTCTGGAGTCTGAGTCATCACAATCTGCCCGTTGGAACCTGGCGAGAGAGAATACAAATTGGCAGGGCTGGGGTTGGGTAAATTGGACAATGACATTAACATTATTCCAAGCTCTACACTGAAACATTTGTAAACTGAACAGTAGAAATAAACTAAAAATATACCTGGAATCAGCATATAACTCTACAAACCATAGGAATTTTTCTTATAATTTGCCACATGTCTTATCAACACTTTTAACACTTGTCTGTTTCTTACCCTGAATCCAGAAAAGCAGCAGCCAGAGAAGGGGAGTCTTTGAGATCATCTTGCTTCTGTGTGTCTGTAAATGTTTGTCAGTGAGGCATGTAGTGGAAATGGAACCATTTATGTGTTCAGCAGCTGAGTGAGGAAACATCAGCCATGTGTGAATATGCAAAAAGAGCCCAGTTATGTAAATGATCAGATGTTAATGCCAGGGAGGAGCTTTGAAATATCTGAGTAGATGGTTTCTTGTGGTTCTTGGATGTAATATTTATAACATATTTGCATGATTCAGATGGTAAAGCAGCCGGAGTTAGCTTGACAAGCACAGGGGGTAACAACGACTGTTTGATTAATGATGCGTAGCGGAGCTAAAATCATTCAGTCATTTACTGTGTGGGGTTTAAATGCAATCAGCCTAGTCTCTTTTAATTAATCCATTTTCTAGTGCATTTTAATTATATTGATAAGCCAGATTTTCAAGGAAGCAGCTTTATGGTTCTCTGCATCAGCACCAGCGGCTGCATGCATTCTGCATGCCTGGAATGAAGGCTGTTCTCAAAGGCTTGAAGGGTGCACACAGGCAGGATGAAAATGAGCTCTGGAAAGAGGAGACCCAAGGTACGAGCATGCTCAGATTTTGGGTGTATGCACAGCACAGAAATGCTGAAATTGGTGTCAGTGTGCCAGGCTCCAGCTCTGCCCATTGTGTCTGTGCCCCTTCACCCTCTACTTCCATGGCATAGTAGGCGTCCGAGTCTGAGAGCTACAGGGGGTTGTGTGAGTAGAGCAGCGGGGCCTCCAAACCTGCTAAACTCCACTGCAGTTACCCCTCTCTACAGCTGCTGGCTCTTATGTGTGGGTGTGGCCAGCCCAGCTGTCACTGGGAAGCTGACTAAACACCTTTTCCATTGGCTCCTGCTGACTTTTACTACTAGACACAGTCTGAATGTGTCCACATCCCATGCCATTCTGGAAAAGGCGTCAGCATCCTTCTGCGTGGCCACTCCCACTTCCCTGCCCATTGGGCTGCATGCCTCCTCTGGTGTATCTGCCCAGTCCCTATGAAAATCCTCTGTGTGCCTATTGCCTGCGTGTGCGTCTGGGTTCATGTGTGTTTGGGGATTTGCTCCCATACAGACTTTTGTGGATCTGGCCCATAAGGTCTTAACATACTCTACAACAGAGCAAGTAGGCACCTGATCTTAACACTGCCATTTAAAAATCCCTAGGTTATATAAGACCATTTTAGAAGTGTATTTATAATGGCAGAGCTGGTTGAATTTTTTCCGAAGGAACAGCTTTCTGTCAGGAAGTGTGGAGTTAACAAAATCTAAATGTTCTGTGGGAACACATGAATTCTGTTCAAATTTTCAGGGGAAAATGTTGATAAGGTCAAAACATTTCCTTCCGATATAGTCAAAATGGTCATTTCGATGTTATCATTTTGACTGTTCTATTGTATTGCGTTGGGTGTTGTGTTATGAAGTTCAGTTGACAAAGTTTAAATGGACGTGTCAACCTTGTTGACATGAAAATCTTTGATTTTTCCAAAATGAAATTGTTTCCGATGCCCTGGGATTCCAGAGTGGGAATAAAGCAGAGAAAACTGTAGTGAACCTCAAGTCTCTGTGGATATGCTAGAGTCTGTGGTAGCCAAACTCTTTAAGTCCTCCAATGTTCTCCTTTTTATTGTGTGCTTGGAGATGGAATAAGTCACCCTCTTATTTCATGTTTGACAGAACATTTGAAATGCAGACAGTTACATCCGCAACAAACGGTAACTGCATTGCACACTGCAGAGAGTAGGGAGGTTTTTGTATTGGTCTGTATCACTGTGAGAGGGAATTTGTTACATTGCTGGCAGTAATAATCTCCAGCATCATCAGCTTCTACGCTGCTGATGGTGAATGTGAAATCAGTGCCAGACCCGCTGCCGCTGAACCGGGCTGGGACCCCCGACTGGAGGCTGGTAGCGTAGTAGATAAGAAGTTTGGGAGCTTGTCCAGGTTTCTGTTGGTACCAGTTTAGGCAAGTGCTGATGCTCGTACTGGCTTTGCAGTTGATAGAGACTCTCCCTCCCACTGGCACTGCCAGAGATTCCGGGGACTGAGTCATCACAATTTGCCCAGAGGAGTCTGGATAAAGAGAGAAGATGGGTACGGAATGAACAATGATACAATGCTGGATACGACGAATATTAAAACACTAAAACACAATTTGAATTTGCCAATGTGACTTGACACTAAAACACAACACATAGAACATTAATTCAATGAATCTGGTGGCAACATTTCTTATGTTCTGTCACATGGATCATTACATTTTCAAATTCTTTTTTTTCAATTTCTTACCCTGAATCCAGAGAACCAGCAGCCAGAGAAGGGGCGTGTGTGAGATCATCTTGCCAGACTGTGGTAGGAAAGGTTTGTTCATAAACCTGCAGTGGAAAATGAAACGCTTATAATTTATATGTGCTCAGCTGCTGAGTGAGAAAACCTCATTTGTATGCAAAATACATGTAAATTTACTGCACTTGTGTTGCAGCACAGAGTTGTGAAATGTTCATATTTGGCTTTTATCCTGCTGCTGCTTCATTTTAGAATGTCGTCGTCATGTATTTCCAGGGTTCAGATGGTAATATGCTCAGACAGCTCTGCAGTGCTTGCCTGTATCTTAGCAGATCTGACACATCTCCCCTGGATGTTCACTTGGGCTGGGCCACCAATTATCTGGACATGAGCCTTTATTTCAGCCCTCTCCATCTGAATACTTGCCGGATGTCACTCATTCCATGCCTTTGGAGTGTGCTTCATCTTTCTTAGACTAGGCAGGGATCCCAAATGGCTGGCCTCACCATCCGAGTATTCCCCACAACATAACTTGTAAGGGGTGTTGCTTAGTCTGAAAGTTCTATCTATGGAAGAACTAAAGAACCTTGGGCCTCATCTACAGATGTGCTGATCTCTGCATCTCCCATAACACTGAACAGAAGCTTTGGGTGCTCAGCGCCTCGGACAATCAGGCTCTCTCTGTCCATTTTTGGGCTTTAGTGAGGGAGAGTCTTAATTACTGATGTGCAGTGGCTGACTCTAAGGTCAGAGATCTCAATAGTCTCGTCCCAGGCCCCCTAACATGGCAAGGCTGGCCATGGCACAAGGATGGGTTGTAGTGTGGCAATAAGAGACCGGGTTAACCGTGTGTACCGTGATCCAGGTGTTTGCTCCTCCGCTGGGTGCTGTTTCTGCACCTACTATATCAAACTGTTAAACAAACCAGCAAATGATAGTATGGTGAGTGGAACTGGAGAAGGAGGGTCAGGTTTGAGGAGGAGCTGTTGTGGGCTCAGGAAAGCAAGCGGAGGCAAGGTTACCAGACAAACTCTAGAGCCTCCGTGTGTAACACTGGCTACTCAGCATGTTGAACAAAGGTATCTTTCCTACAGCTCTGTCTGCCTCCTGCATCACTTACTGCTGACAAACACTAATAGCAGAGGATCCTGCTTTGTGGTCAGACACTTGCACCATTCTCCCCACTTCACCAAATCATCTGTGCTCTCTAAGTGCCTCCAGGTCTCCTGCCTTTCCACTTTAGACAGGTTTTGTAGTAATATGGCACAAACCCATCCACAGATCCAATGAGAGCAACTCTAGCAGAGGTCCTGCTGAGGCCTTTATGCACCTTAAATTGCTCTATAAATTGCTCTCTTCTGTTAATTCTCTCTGAAGCACCTGACATTGGCCACTATCAGAAGACAGGATACTGGGCTAGATGGACCATTGTTCTGACCCAGTATGGCCATTCCTATGTTCTTAGTAGGAGAATATCAAACGAATACCGCTCTGTTGATTGACCAAATTCTGGGGACAAGTCTGTCATTGACCACTAGATGGCAATAGAAAGAGCACTTCAGGAGTGGAGATTTCAGTCAATCCAGACAAATTAATCATTCATAGGACTGCCCAAGCAGCTTTGAGCTAGGGTTACCATACGTCCGGATTTTCCCGGACATGTCCGGCTTTTTGGTCCTCAAATCCATGTCCGGGAGGAATTTCCAAAAAGCCGTACATGTCCGTGAAAATAGGGAGGCAGGGTAAGGGGACCCCGAGTGCGAGTGGCTGCAGCAAAGCCAAAACTAACAACTCTCCTGATATGCCGGGGCACAGAGGTGGCGGCGGCATCCAAGCGCGCATCCGCCTTCTCCCCGGGCTCCAACTTTCCCGGCTTCCGCTGCTCTCCACCGCGGCGGGGGCCGAAGCAACTTCCCCAGCGCAGCAGCCGCCGGAGCCCGGGGAGGAGGCAGCTGCGTGCTCGGATGCCGCCCGCTGCCTCTATGCCCCTGCAGACTTGGGGAGTTGTTAGCGCTCGGGCAAAAGATGCTCGGGGGACCCCGAATGCGAGTGGCTGCAGCAAAGCCAAAACTAACAACTCCCCCGATCTGCCGGGGCACGGAGGTGGCGGTGGCATCCGAGCGCGCAGCCACCTCCTCCCCGGGCTCCAACTTTCCCAGGTCCCACCGCTCTCCACTGCGGCGGGGACCGAAGCAGCTTCCTCAGCGCAGCAGCAGCCAGAGCCCGGGGGGCGGGAGGGAGGAGGAGGAATGCGGGGTGCTCAGGGGAGGGGGTCGGAGTTGGGGTGGGGACTTTGGGGAAGGGGTTGGAATGGGGGCGGGGAAGGGGTGGAGTTGGGGCGGGGGCGGAGTTGGGCTGGGGGTGGGGAAGGGGTGGAGTTGGGAAGGGGCAGAGTTGGGGCGGGGCCGGGGCCTCCGTGGAGTGTCCTCTTTTTTCACTGTTTAAATATAGCAACCATATGTGAGCACATTTCCTTGGGGAGTTGCAGTACTGTATGGTCTGCTGCATCTCTTTACTGTGCTGCGCGTCTTCCCTTTTATGTGTCCAGCTGTATATTTCAATATGCTGTTGATACTGTGAAACCAATTTTCCACCACAGAAGCCATCTTAGTCCAAACCCCACATGGACAGGGAATTTAGGCTCCTGTGTGTTGATCTGAGCACCCAGCAGTGCCATACAGGAGTCCTCCTGAGGCACCATTGTTTGAAAATGAGATCTCCCAATTTTGGCCAGGACGTGTCTGAAACAATCTGGCCCGAGGCCTTGTAAATACTTTTTGTGTTTGTGTGTCAGGCCGAAGTCAGAGGTGCACCCAGGCAGGCCAAACATTCTTGTTTTACTGCAACTACAGCAGAGCTGTTGGGTAGAGGTGATGGGAATCCTACAAGACTGGGGTGTGTCAGGAATAGGACAACATCCCTGAGCTCTGATGGGCTGAGACAATTCCTTTTCAACAAAAGAAGCTAGAATTATTTACATAATTTCCATTGTAATTTCATTATTGTACAAGCTCCTTATTGAGCAAAGCAAATACTTCCATCCTATTTCTGTTTTTAAACTTCCATATATGAAATCTATATGCTGGAGTTCTATGAAATTACTTCCTGCATGTAACAGACTGAATTGAGAAGTACCCAAAACTAAAAGTGTCTTGCACGTAGTGACTGTTGAACAGATGGTCACTATGTTACACACTGCGCAGCACGTGGGGAGGGTTTTGTATAGGTGGAACTTGGAAGGGGTAGTTGCATTAACCACCATGGACACACTCGTGCCCATTCATGTGCACACACCCTTTGGGGTCTCCATGCTCTAGACTTGCCCAGATACCATTTTGAAAATCCTGTCCAGGCTCATCTTCTCTTGTGTCCCGCAGCTCATGTGCATTTGAGGCTTGATCTAAAGCTCACTGAAATCAGTGGGATTCTTTCTGCTGACATGTGATCTCTGAAAAATTGGCCCCACAAGGTCTAGTCATACACTCTACAAACTGAGTGAATGTTCTCCTGATTTTAGTAAATCTATTCAATAAAGGAATCTGTAATTTGAATATTTTAGCAATGCGTATGAGAAACCTTACCCAAAGAGATTTTTATAGTGTCTGTTGGTAGGAAAGGAATGCTGCAGGCATTTTTGAAATGCATTCCTATAGGAATGAAATTTATGTATTGTAAGATACGATCCTTTTCAATTAGCAGATAGGAGGCAAATCAGCTGTTAATCATTTGCACTGAAAGAGATATCAGTGTCTCTGATGCATTGGGATTCACGGGTGGGATAAAGCTAGAAAGATTTTCAGGACTCCTAACACAAATATCTATGTGATCAGATAAACACGTTGGGTAGAAATTCGGTGTTACATTTTTTTTTACCATCTTTTAGACTTAGGTAAGGTACTCTCCTCTTTCAAGTTGGACAGAACATTTTAAAATTAAACTCTTATACAAGGAGGAAATGGCAACTAGAGCAGGGAGGTTTTTGAAGTGCTCTGCATCACTGTGAAGAGGAAGCTGCTACATTGCTGGCAGTAATAGTCTCCAGCATCATCCAATTCAATTCTACTGATGGTGAGTGAAATCAGAGCCAGACCCCTACCACCGAATCAGTCTGGGATGCCAGATTGCGAAGAGGAAGCTCCATAAATAAGAAGCTTAGGAGCTTGTCCTGGTTTCTTTTGGTACCAGTGTTTGCAAGGGCCAATGCCTGTCCCGGCTTTGCAGTTGATAGTGACTATCTTCTTCTGATGCTCACAGGGATTCTGGAGTTTGAATCATCACAATCTGCCCAGAGGAATCTAGGCATAGGAAAAACAATGGGTAGGGAATCGAACAATGATGCAATGTTGTGTATGATAACTATACCAAGCTTTACACTGAAACACTTTTAAGTCGCTAATATAAGTTTGTTAAAATGCAACAAAAATATGAAGTTAATTATTCTTTGCCCTCACCGGTCCTGCTGGATCCCAGCGGATGTGTTGCTACCTGCTGCCAGCTGCCTCCTGGTTCAGTTGTAAATGCAGACCCGTGGTGAAGTGCCCCCAGTGTTCACCAGGGAGAGCAGAGTCCCCAGATGCTGTAAGGTTGGAAAGAGTAAGAGATGCTACAGGGGGATGGGCCAGAGAAGGTGAATTGCAGCAGACAATTTTTTTTGGCCTCATGCACCACAAGCTGACATAGACCCTGGAAGCAGCTCAGGGGCAATAATCCAGGCCCAGCTCTCTGCTCAGATTCAGTTTTCCAGAACATAAGCGGTTAAGACTCAGGAGAGCTCAGGCCTGTGAGTGTGATTGGTTCAAAGCTCTACATTAAATAAGACGTTGAAGAAGTTGCTGGGCCTAGCAGGGCCGGCTCCAGGGTTTTGGCCGCCCCAAGCAGCCAAAACAAAAACAAACAAACAAACAAAAAAGCCGCGATCGCGATCTGCGGTGGCTATTCGGCAGGAGGTCCTTCGCTCCCAGGCGGAGTGAGGGACCGTCCGCCGAATTGCCGCCGAATACCTGGACGTGCCGCCCCTCTCCGGAGCGGCCGCCCCAAGCACCTGCTTGAGAAGCTGGAGCCGGCCCTGGTGCCTAGATGGTTTTCACAGCCCATTGTTTCTTATACAGGGCCTACAGGACACAGAGACAATCTACAGGAAGTGTTTCTTAGAGTAGAGTGAGGGAGCTAGAGCTAACAGAGCAGGGAAGTTTTTGTGCTGGTCTGTATCACTGTGGGGAGGAAGTTGCCGTACTGTTGACAGTAATAATCTGCAGCATCATCAGCTTGAATGGCGCTGATAGTGAGAGTGTAATCAGTGTAGCCACTTCCAGACCCACTGCCACTGAACCGGGCTGGGATCCCAGAAGGACGGGTGGAAGCGCTGTGGATGAGAAGCTTAGGGGCTTGTCCTGATTTCTTTTGGTACCAGGCCATGCTATTGTAAATGGCTGAACTGGCTTTGCAGCAAATTGTGACTGTGTCTCCAGGAGACACTGCCAGGGATTCTAGACTCTGAGTCATCACAATGTCTGCGCTGGACGCTGGTTATAAAGCAAAATAAGAATAAAGCTATAGGTCAATAAAACCATGCTATTGTCAATCCAAATGTTATTTGTAGAGCTAGAAAAATAGCACGTTTTGTTGAAAAAAGAATTATTGTGTTAAAATGTATCCCCTTTATCCAGTTCTAACATTTTCAACTTGCTTTGTTAAACAGAGTTTCTGCTCTTCTTTTTTCGTTTATTCTAAAGCAACATGGATAGAGTAAAAATGAAAATAAATAATCAAGCAATGCCACTGAACTGATAGAGCTCAAGCTACATCCTGTGATAGATTCTAAATTCATTTGACCATTGATTACTTCCTTTAGCCCATTTCTTTTTGGTTTGATTCTTACCCTGGACCCAGAGCACTAGCAGACAGATGAGCTGAGCCTGCGAGATCATCTTGGTTTGTCTGAATTGACTGGTGTAGATAAATGAAACCTAAAGAGTGAAACAAAAGTCTTATAACTCTCCTAAGACAATGAAAATATCAGTCAAATGTCAATATGCAAAAGCTCTAGGTTCAAACCTGTGTCATAGGCTCAGAGCAGAGAGCTGATTTGTTTGTAGCATTTTGGAATAGGTGGAGTTATGAAGTTCACTCCATGCAATCCACTTCTAGAATTTCAGGTGATTCAGCACATTTAGAGTGTGTAATACAGAGATATCTAGACTCTCCTCTGTAATTATGAAATCATGAAGTGTCAGTTAGGAGAAGTTTGACTTCAGCAAGTTTTATTTTATTTATTTATTTAGCGTGTGCATAGTCGTCTAGCCAAGCGATGGCATCTTCAGTGGTGTGATGCCGTTCTTCTAGGCCACCACTGAACCTAGTCAGCAGGCTGTGTTGTGCCGCAGCTGCACAAAGGGCTGTCACAAAAGCCCCATCGATACTGGTTGGCTGCACAGAGACCTTGCCCGGTCCAGAACCTGTTCAACAGGGACCATTGGCGCCGGGGCAGGTCAAAACCAGGTGGGCAAATTGTGGGGTCAGCGACGAGGGACTGGTTAGGGATTATAACAGATATCCATTCCTCTCACCAGAGTATTACCGCCCTAACATCCTGGTGTGGCAGATGAGACCATAATGGGTGACGTGATGGCAAATATGCAGCTGGTGGTTTAAAAAGGTCGTTGTACAGCAGCAGGCTTGGGTTGGCGCGTACTTTCTCCAGTAACCGGCCAGTGGCGACCTCTCATCTGATATGAGGAGGAGCAATATTGCTCAGAACTGGGAGCCATGGGAGTGGAGTCGGATGCGTGATGGCAGAGATGATGGCATGGCAACATGGAACTGCGTATCCACCAGTTTGGTGTGTGACGATCGACTCCAAACTGGTGTGCAGCACTCTGCCACCGAATTCGAGCTGACGTCCGCAAAGTTGGAGCACAAGCACCCCATGACGAACCTGCCATATTCATGCACTGAAAATGAGCAATCAATATTTAAAGTGACCTAAGAAAATAACAGTACTCTGAAAGACTTCTGTTAAATAATAGTGCTAATTACAGAAACAAAATATTGTGTCTATTTAGCAGATATTCATTTAACTATTATTTTGTTAGCTTTCTCTGTGTTTCTTGAGCAGAAATATGTTAAACGATGTGTGTATTCAACAGAATCATTGAGCTTTCTGTGGTGAATTCTTTTTGCTGCACAGGAGAATGTTTTTTCTTTTTTAAAATATAGTTATTAAAATCTGCTTTGTTGTATTTCTGTGTTATAGCAGGGACATGCAGTCAACTCTGTAGTTATGAAAGTGAAGCTGCTACTTATTTACTAACACTTATTTACTCAAAAAAAATTCCTTTTTAACTGATGCTTTCTCAAGTGTGTGTGTGTTTGTGTAAAAACTGATCACAATCAGTTCACCAATGTCTTAGCAATAGACAAAAGTATTTTTCTCCCTTCCCGTGTTTCGATCCCAGCGTCCTAACACCAAAGGGGTAGCTTAAATCATTCTAATGAAAACCACTGTTTTCCATAGAGAGATGGTAAGACATGCACTTTCAAAGCGTTATTCTCCAGTGCCAGACTCCTTGTACAATCATTTCCACCTGTGCAAAGTGAGTGCAAACTGTGTCCCTGAACTTTCACACCCTCTTTGCAATCACTACATTACACTGTAGTTACTGGTCTGAGATACTATCCTGTATGCAGTGTTGTTGTCCCCGTGTTGGTCCCAAGATATTAGAGAGACAAGGTGGGTGAGGTAATATATTTTATTGGCTCAACTTCTGTTTGTGAGAGAGACAAGCTTTTGCACTTACACAGAACTCTACTTCAGGTCTGGGCAACTGATCCACAGTGAGTGTAAGCTCGAAAACTTTTTTCTCTCACCAACAGACATTGGGCCAATAGAAGATATTACCTCACCGACCTTGTCTCTGTATTATCCTGTAGTTACATTGTGTACATGTTGGATAGCAGATAATTGTCTGTGATTTGTCTGACATTTTTCAGTCAATCGTTACCCTGTGGTTTGGTATGAAGCAAATAGAAGCTGCCTCATGCCTTAGATGACAGAGATTTGGAGTGTCTTTTCTCCCTCTATAATTGCCATCTTTTCCTGTTCTTCTGCTCTTCCAGACTCTTTCCCTGATGGTCTTCTCTTTTTCACCCCCACCTCTGTCTTCTTGTAAGCCAATTGCCCATAAAGGATCTCTGAGCTGAGTGTCTCAGGTAGAGGTGTGCTACACATCAGCTGTCTTCCCCTTACGGCAGGAGGTGAAGTACCACCAGTGGGCACCAGAGAGAACTGAGCCAGAAGGTATTTGAAGGTAGAAAAGGGGCAGATCGATGGGTTAGACTGTGAAAGTGGCGGCAGAAGGTCAGCTAAGAGCTGTTCCTGTTATCACACTCTGTTTACTTTTCCAGAGACCAGGCACACAACACACCTAGAAGGAGCCCAGGGGTAGTCATCCAAGTTCAATTGTCTGGCTCAGAGTTGGTGCTCTAGCATGTGAGTGGTCAAGGCTCAGGCTGGTTTGGATTTCTGCTCCACACACCAGTCAGTAGATAAATAAAAGGCATTTCAGGTAGCTGAAGAGCCTGCAATGTTATCACTGCCTCTGGTTTCTATAGCTAAATAAAGCTATAAATAAAAAACAAACAAACATTGGTTTATCCAGAATCAGTAAGTACATTATTTAACTACACTGTTAAATGGCACCTTTACTGCTTTCTTAATGTATTAGAAATTACCATGGATAGATTCAAAATGAAAAGAAATAACCAAGGAATGTTACTGGTTTGGTACAGCCCAAACTATATACTGAGAATTTCTTATAGCACAATCTCTCCTTGATTCCTTAAGACAGTGCCCAATTGTTTTGAACCTCACCCTGGATTCAGAGCACTGACAACCAGATGAACTGAGCCTGTGAGATCATCTTGAATTTACTGATGCTGAAAAATGAAAACTAAAGTGTAAAACAAAACATGTATAGCAACTCAGTCCAATGGAATGATATAAAATACCTAGACACCGATGTTGTCCCAGGCTCAGAAAGGATTTGTTTGCATTAGAATGTTTCTGTGGTTAAGTACAGAGAAACTACTACTCAGAGGCAGAATGTCAGAGGTTTCAGTGAGTTGAGAGTATTTTATATAGAAATATAGTATTTTAGACATTGGTGACACCGTATGGCAGTGAAGGGAAATTCAGTCTCATTGCTTTGTTATGATGTACACTAAGTATGAAGACCTCATACTTACAGTGAATTAAGAAATTGTGTGAATTATAATTGAGTATTTGTTAAAGGCACAGTTCTATCACAGTTACTCATGATTGGTAGCACCTCACTCCACATTATCCATTGCAGGAAAACTTGGCGATTATGGGCCAGATTTTTTATAAGTATTTAGGTGCCTGTACTCCCATTGATTTCAAGGGGTACTAATGTACATATGTGATAGACTGATGAAAGAGCTACAGCTTTATTGTGCAACACATTTATAATCCGATAGATTTTAAATAGCAATAAATAAAACAACATCATTTTATCTGTTACAACACTGAATAGATTATATTTACATAGTCACTGATCTTATTCTTCATTAAAGCTGGGTCTATCTTTTTTTTTTTCCTACCCAGAATCCAAAAAGCTTTGTTCAAACAGCTGGTAGAAGGAAAACAGCCTTGCACACTAGAGACAGTGGGAAGGTTTTTGTATTGGTCTGTATCACTGTGAGGGGGCGCTGTGGCCACCCTGCTGCTGACAGTAATAATCTCCAGAATCATCAGCTTCAACTCTACTGATCTGCCCACTTGAACCTAGATGGAAAATTGGTGGTAGTAATGAGAGCAGAAAGAGACTAATTGGCCAATGACATAACATGATTCAAGGCTTTAAACTGCAGCACATCTTACATTGAAATGTAACAGGAGTTATTTAATCAGAAGTCATGCCGGAAAGTAAGAACGAATTAAATCAAATATTGCAGCATTTCCTGCATTTTATTACATTGGTTAATAGCCCTGCAGACTGTTGTGCTGCTTCTTCCCATGAACCCAGAGAACCAGCAGCCAGAGAAAGTGACTCTGGGAGATCATCTTGGCAGGCGGTGGCTGGAAATGCTTGTCACTGAGCCTTGTAGGGGAAAGCGAAAAGTTTATAAGTTCTCAGCAGCTCACAGGGGAAATGTCACTTGTGCGAATATGCAAAATGTACGGAAATGTTCTGTATTGCAGATGGGTTGTGTATTTCATGCTGCTTGTGCACAATCTAATTAGTGAAGGGCATGAGCCAGAACACTGGTCTGATACCATCTACTGCTTAGAGGATCCAGATCCCATTATGAACTTCTCAACTTGGGCCCCGCTCTAGTTATAATTAGTTGTAATAACTTTGTGATTCAGATATGCCTCTACCCAGAATGGGGCTTCAGTGACATCAAAGTGTAACAGGGATGAATTGCAGGGACTAGAGTTGTTTTGGAAACCAGCTAAGGTCACACTTGTCCCTTCTTGCTCAGTTTTAAGCATGTGCTTCCGCAGTCTCTCTCCCTGGATCACAAAGGGAGCAGTGGATTTGACCACATAGAATGACCGCTGAGAGTGTAGAATGATTTCACTTTCACCTGCCGTCATTACAGCCTTGCAAACATTCAACTTTTTTTCCCCCTTTTCCTTCCACAAAACATGACAGTGAATCCCGCGGTGTTCTCATTGGTGCGTCTTTCTGCAAAGCCTGGCATGGAAGAAAATGTGTTTTGCTGCACCTAGTTTAAATGTGTGATTTGCTATTTGTCCTCATTGTCATTGACTAATGTGCAGTTATTAACTTTAGAACCATATGACAAGGAGGCACGTCTTCTGGAATTCATTTGTCGATAGTCATGAAAAGTTACCTTGATGCTTTGGTAGCTGACGTAGGTTCATTTAATTCTAATTATTTCTGAGAAGGCTTCACTACAGAATTGAATCCAACGGGATCATTGAAATGAATGGAGAGTCTAAAGTCCTACTCTGAGTGTGTTTAGGTAGAACAAAGGCACCTGAGTTGAAGAAAGGATGAGAAGCAACTAGTTGGTGTGGTTTGTGATACAGCAGAAATCTGTCCCTGACACATGGAGCCTCCAAGGAGGAGATTAAAGAGATGGAAACTCAGAGGGCTTCTTAACCCTGGCGTTGATGGAGAAAAAAAAATGGAGAATGGAGAATATTTGACCTGCAAAACTTTCTGTGATCTTGAAAGATGATACTAATAATATTAATATTCCTCCACATGCAGCCATACAGGTACAGGTTCAGATACTCTCTACTACTATGGAAGAGCACAGATGGGTCTGGTAAATACTTGGATGGGAGTCTGCTGAGTTACTAAAGGAAGCGGTGTTGATGGCTTAGTAGGAGACCCTCCTCTCTCTGAGCTTATACTGAATCCATGATTTCCAATGGCATTAGGGAAGCTGCACGGCAGACAACAGTCATTTGGATGAGATCCAAAACTAGAGCCAAGACAACTTGGGATCTTCAAACACTCCATGAGAAGTTTTGCAATAATAGGGATGAATATTAGCACACGTATTCTGGGAGAATAGACCTATCAAATACTCCTTGTAGGTCTAATGGGATACAATATACAGATATTGTGGGATTTCATTAATGACCCTCTGTTGTTCAGCTGATGCTATGACAAAACTTCCCTGCACAGCTAACTTCTCAGGATGGCAATACAATGCCAGAGTTTTAGGTTGTTAGTGGATGGGAGGAGTTATCCTCTTATTTCTCTTTTGGCGGAACATTTGAAAACTAGACTCTTCTGCTACTTGTGTGTAGGAGTGTCTGCTAGACTTCATGCTTCATAGAGCAGGGAGGTTTTTGCACTGGTCTGTATCACTGTGAGAGGTAAGCTGTTACCCTGCTGGCAGTAATAATCTCCAGCATCATCAGTTTCAACACTGCTGATTGTGAATGTGTAGTCAGTGCCAGACCCACTGCCACTGAACCTGTCTGGGATCCCAGAGGGACGGGTGGAAGCGCTGCGGATAAGAAGCTTAGGAGCTTGTCCTGATTTCTGTTGCTACCAGGACACCCATCCGCTAGCACTAGAACTAGCTTTGCAGTTGATGGTGACTCTGTCTCCTGGAGACACTGCCAGGGATTCTGGGGTCTGAGTCAGCACAATCTGTCCATTGGA
Organism: Trachemys scripta elegans; assembly: GCF_013100865.1. Lineage (NCBI taxonomy): Eukaryota > Metazoa > Chordata > Testudines > Emydidae > Trachemys > Trachemys scripta. Next base: position 127,539,242 of record NC_048302.1, read on the forward strand.
ACCTGGCGAGAGAGAATAAAACTTGGCAGGGCTGCGGTTGGGTAAATGGGACAATGACATTAACATTATTCAAAGCTCTACATTGAAGTACTTGTAAATTGAACAGTAGAAATAAACTAAAATTATACCTGGAATCAGCATATAACTCTACAAACCATAGGAATTTTTCTTATAATTTGCCACATGTCTTATCAACACTTTTAACACTTGTCTTTTTCTTACCTTGAAACCAGAAAAGCAGCAGCCAGAGAAGGGGAGTCTTTGAGATCATCTTGCTTCTGTGGGTTTGGAAATACTCCTCAGTCAGGCATGTAGTGGAAATGGAACCATTTATGTGTTCAGCAGCTCAGTGAAGAAACATCAGCTGTGTGTGAATATGCAAAAAGAGCCCAATTATGTAAATAACCAGATGTTTATGCCAGGCAGGAGCTTTGAAATATCTGACTAGATGGTTTCTTGTGGTTATTGGATGTAATAACTATAACATATTTGCATGATTCTGATGGTAAAGCAGCCGGAGTTAGCTTGACAAGCACAGGAGGTAACAACGGCTGTTTGATTAATGATGAGTAACCGAGCGAGCGGCAGGTTGAAACACAAGTTAGAAGAGTTAAAATCATTCAGTCATTTACTGTGGGGGGTTTAAATGCAATCAGCCTAGTCTCTTTTAATTAATCTATTTTCTAGTGCATTTTCATTATATTGATAGGGCCAGATTTTCAAGGAAGCAGCGGCAACAGCCGCTGCACTCTCCATCAAACACCTTTTCCATTGGCTCCTGCTGACTTTTACTAACAGACCCAGTCTGAATCTGTCTACACCCCACACCATTCTGGAAAAGGCATCATCACCCTTCTGTGTGGCCACTCCCACTTGCCTGCCCATTGGGACACACCCCTCCTCTGGTGTATCTGTCCAGTCCCTATAAAAATCCTGTGTGATCCTATTACCTGCTTGTGCCTCTGGGTTCATGTGTGTTTGGGGATTTGCTCCCATACAGACTTTTGTGAATCTGGCCCATAAGGTCTTAACATGCCCATAAACAAACAGGCACCTGATCTTAACACCGTCATTTAAAAATCCCTAGATTATATAAGACCATTTTAGAAGTGTATTTATGATGACAGAGCTAGTTGAATTTTTTCAAAAGGAACAGCTTTCTGTCAGGAAGTGTGGAGTTAACAAAATCTAAATGTTCTGTGTGAACACATGGATTCTGTTCAAATTTTCAGGGGAAAATTTTGAGAAGGTCAAAACATTTCCTTCCGATATGGTCAAAATGGTTGTTTCGATGTTATCGTTTTGACTGTTCTATTGTATTGCGGTGGGTGTTGTGTTATGAAGTTCAGTTGACAAAGTTTAAATGGACGTGTCAACCTTTTGACATGAAAATCGTTGATTTTTCCAAAATGAAATTGTCTCTGGTGCCCTGGGATTGAAGAGTGGGAATAAAGCGGAGAAAACTGTAGTGAGCCTCAAGTCTCTGTGGATATGCTAGAGTCTGTGATTAGCCAAACCTTTTGAGTCCTCCAGTGTTCTCCTTTTCATTGTGTGCTTGGAGATGGAATAAGTCACCCTCTTATTTCACGTTTGACAGAACATTTGAAATGCAGACAGTTACATCCGCAACAAAAGGTAACTGCATTGCACGCTGCAGAGAGCAGGGAGGTTTTTGTATTGGTCTGTATCACTGTGAGAGGGAAGCTGTTACATTGCTGGCAGTAATAATCTCCAGCATCATCAGCTTCTACGTTGCTGATGGTGAATGTGAAATCAGTGCCAGACCCCCTGCCGCTGAACCGGGCTGGGACCCCCGACTGGAGGTTGCTAGCGCCGTAGATAAGAAGTTTCGGAGCTTGTCCAGGTTTTTGTTGGTACCAGTTTAGGCAAGCGCCAACGGTCGTACTGGCTTTGCAGTTGATAGAGACTCTCCCTCCCACTGGCACTGCCAGAGATTCCGGGGACTGAGTCATCACAGTTTGGCCAGAGGAGTCTGGATAAAGAGAGAAGATGGGTAGGGAATGAACAATGACACAATGCTGGAGATGACAAATAATAAAACGCTAAAACACAGTTTGAATTTGCCAATGTGCCTTGACACTAAAACAGAACACATAGAACATTAATTCAATGAATCTGGTGGCAACATTTCTTATGTTCTGTCACATGGATCATTACATTTTCAAATTCTTTTTTTTCAATTTCTTACCCTGAATCCAGAGAACCAGCAGCCAGAGAAGGGGCGTGTGTGAGATCATCTTGCCAGACTGTGGTGGGAAAGGTTTGTTCATAAACCTGCAGTGGAAAATGAAACACTTATAATTTATATGTGCTCAGCTGCTGAGTGTGAAAACCTCATCCCTATGCAAAATACATGTAAATTTACTGCACTTGATTTGCAGCACAGAGTTGTGAAATGTTCCTATTTGGCTTTTATCCTGCTGCTGTTTCATTTTGGGGCTTTAGTGAGGGAGACTCTTAATTACTGATGTGCAGTGGCTGACTCTAAGGTCAGAGATCTCAATACTTTCGTCCCTGGCCCCCTAACATGGCAAGGCTGGCCATGGCACAAGGATGGGTTTGGAGTGTGGAAATAAGAGACTGGGTTAACCGTGTGTGCCGTGAGCCATGTGTTTGCTCCTCCATTGGGTGCTGTTCCCGCACCTACTATATCAAATTATCTGTTAAACAAACGAGCAAATGATAGTATGGGGAGTGGAACTGGAGAAGGAGGGTCAGGTTTGAGGAGGATCTGTTGGTGGGCTCAGGAAAGCAAGCAGAGGCCAGGTTGCCAGACAAACTCTAGAGCCTCCGCATGTAACACTGGCCACTCAGCATGTTGAACAAAGGTCTCTTTCCTTCTGCGCTGCCTGCCTGCTGCATCACTTACTGCTGACAAACACTAATAGCAGGGGATCCTGTTTTGTGGTCAGGCATTTGCACCATTCTCTCCACTTCACCAAATCATCTGTGCTCTCTAAGTGCCTCCAGGTCTCCTGCCTTTCCACTTTAGTCAGATGTAGTAGCAATATGGCACAAACCCATCCACAGATCCAGTGAGAGCAACTCTAGCAGAGGTCCTGCTGAGGCCTTTATGCACCTTAAATTGCTCTATAAATTGCTCTCTTCTGTTAATTCTCTCTGAAGCACCTGACATTGGCCACTATCAGAAGACAGGATACTGGGCTAGATGGACCATTGTTCTGACTCAGTATGGCCATTCTTATGTTCTTAGCAGGACAATATCAAATGAACGCTGTCCTGTTGATTGACCAAATTCTGTGGAGAAGTCTATCATTGACCACTAGATGGAAAGAGCACTTCAGGAGTGGAGATTTCAGTCAATCCACACAATTTAATCATTCATAGGCCTGCCCAAGCAGCTGTGAGCACATTTCCCTGGGGAGTTGCAGTACTGTATGGTCTGCTGCATCTCTTTACTGTGCTGCTCGTCTTCCCTTTTTTGTATCCAAATGTATATTTCAATATGCTGTTGATACTGTGAAGCCAGTTTTCCACCACAGAAGCCATCTTTGTCCAAACCCCACATGGAAAGGGAATTTAGGCTCCTGTGTGTTGATCTGAGCACTCAGCAGTGCCATACAGGAGTCCTACTGAGGCACCATTGTTTGAAAATGAGGTCTCCTAATTTCCGCCAGGACGTGTCTTGAACAATCTGGCCCTAGGCCTTGTAAATTCTTTTTGTGTTTGTGTGTCAGGCCGAAGTCAGAGGTGCACCCAGGCGGGCTAAACATTCTTGTGTTACAGGAACTACAGTAATGCTGTTGGGTGGAGATGATGGGAATCCTACAGGACTTGGGTGTGTCAGGAATAGGACAACATCCCTGAGCTCTGATGGGCTGAGACAATTCCTTTTCAACAAAAGAAGCTAGAATTATTTACATAATTTCCACTGTAATTTCATTATTGTACAAGCTCCTTATTAAGCAAAGCAAATACTTCCATCCTATTTCTGTTTTTAAACTTCTATATATAAAATCTATATGCTGGAGTTCTATGAAATTACTTCCTACATGTAACAGACTGAATTGAGTAATACCCAAAACTAAAAGTGTCTTGCCCGTAGTGACTGTTGAACAGATGGTCACTATGTTACACACTGCGCAGCATGTGGGGAGGGTTTTGTATAGGTGGAACTGGAAAGGGGTAGTTGCATTAACCATCATGGACACACTCGTGCCCATTCATGGGCACACAAACCTTTGGGGTCTCCATGCACTAGACTTGCCCAGCTACCATTTTGAAAATCCCGTCCAGGCTCATCTGCATGTGCTTCCGCAGTCTCTTTCTCTGGGTCACTAAGGGAGCAGTGGATTTGACCACGTAGAATGTAGCTGAGAGTGTAGAATGATTTCACTTTCACCTGCCGTCATTACAGCCTTGCAAACATTCAACCTTTTTTCCCCCTTTTCCTTCCACAAAACATGACAGTGAATCCCGCAGTGTTCCCATTGGTGCGTCTTTCTGCAAAGCCTGGCATGGAAGGAAATGTGTTTTGCTTCACCTAGTTTAAATGTGTGATTTGCTATTTGTCCTCATTGTCATGGTGACTAATGTGCAGTTAACTTTAGAACCATATGACAGGGAGGCACGTCTTCTGGAATTCATCTGTCGATAGTCATGAAAAGTCACCTTGATGCTTTGGTAACTGATGTAGTTTCATTTCATTCTAATTATTTCTGAGAATGCTTCACTACAGAATTGAATCCAAAGGGATCATTGAAATCAGTGGAGAGTCTAAAGTCCTAGTCTGAGTGTGTTTAGATAGAAGAAAGTCCTCTGGGTTGAAGAAAGGATGAGAAGCAACTAGTTGGTGTGGTTTGTGATACAGCAGAAATTTATCCCTGACGCATGGAGCCTTCAAGGAGAGATTAAAGAGATGGAAACTCAGAGGGATTCTGAACCCTTGCCTTGATGAAGAAGAAAAAAAATGGAGAGTGGAGAATATTTGACCTGCAAAACTTTCTGTACTCTTGAAAGATGATACAAATAATATTAATTTTCAGATACTATCTACTACTGTGGAAGGGCACAGATAGGTCTGGTAAATACTTGGATGGGAGTCTGCTGAGTTACTAAAGGAAGCGGTGTTGATGGCTTAGTAGGAGACCTTCCTCTCTCTGAGTTTATACTGAATCCATGATTTCCAATGGCATTAGGGAAGCTGCATGGCAGAGAACAGTCATTTGGATGAGATCCCAAACTAGAGCCAAGACAACTTGGGATCTTCAGACACCCCATGAGAAGTTTTGCAATAATAGGGATGAATATTAGGTCTGTTCTCCCAGAATATATGCGCTATCAAATACTCCTTGTAGTTCTAATGGGATACAATAATCTTGGGATCCAGGTGCATAGTCTTACTCTTTCCACCCCAATGGAGCTGAGCTTCAGCGGAGGGTGATCTGATCCCTGTATTTGTTTCTTTGATGGTTTGGGGATGTTTGGTGCTGTATAAAATGCCAGGAATATTTTGAGTTACTTCCTCTTTTTCATTTGCATTAAATCATAAAATTCACCATCTTGGTCCCGGCTGTGCAAACTGTTCACAGGGAGGTTTTTGTAATGGTCTGTATCACGGTGAGAGGGTAGCTGTTATGTTGCTGACAGTAATAATCTCCAGCTTTTTGCAATTCAACGCTGCTGATTGTGAGAGTGAAATCAGCCCCAGACCCACTGCCACTGAACCGGGCTGGGGTTCCTGAGACATGGTTGGTAGAATCAGAGATAAGGAGCTTAGGTGCTTGTCTTGGTTTCTGTTGATGCCAGCCTAAGTTGTTGCTAATGCTGATACCGACTTTGCAGTTGATGATGACTCTCTCTCCAGGGGACACTGACAGGGATTTTGGAGTCTGAGTCAAAACAATTTGGGCATAGGAGTCTAGATATGGAATGAAAATTCATGCAATCATGGCATCTTATTAAAAGAAATAAAGCTTGGTATTTAAATAAATTTTTCATTTAAGGATTTATTAAACGCTAGATTGCAAAATAAGTACTGCAGTATTATTTTAAGCTTAGCTAGTATTTTATTGCCTATGAAGTCTGTTCCCTGTTGATATAGTGCTCACCCTGAATCCAAAGCACTAGTATCCAGAGAAGCTGGGCCTGTGAGAGCATCTTGACAGGTCTCCGTGGGGAATGCAGAACAGCTCACCAAGCAGTGCAAACGGGGCCATTTATGAACGCTTGGCAGCCCAGCCAGGGAATGTCCCTCCTGAGTGAACATGAAAATAACCCATTCATATAAATGTGCTGCGTTTTAGATCCAAGGGCATTTCCTGTTACTCTTGTGTGGTGTTGGTCTCTGTAACCTGGTGATAGGGACTTATGAGGTAAAGTTGCAACACTGATGGTTTTATGAGTGGAATATCTGAAGGGCTCTATGGGGAGGGCATCAGGAATGTTGTATGTGACCTTGTATCTAAGTGGTTAAAATTTCCCAGCCATTTTTACAGCACTTTTCAGATCTGTTTATCTCCCTTTACCTTACTTTTTGCTATGAAAATATTCCTGCATGTCCCCGGTGTCTTTGCCTGAGGAGATAGTTGGGCTGATGTCCTGTCCAGATTCTCCTGACAGTAAATGTCTCTGTGGGTGTGTAAGGGTGCGGCTGTGCTAGGAGCTCTTCCATGCAGAGACGAGAGTGTAACCTTTGCACCCACACAAAGCCAAGCAATGTATGTAGCCAGCACCACTAACTACCCCAGGAGTGGCTGTGAGGCAAGATCTCCACCCCCTGCACCAGCCATAGAGATTGCCAGCTCTGGAAGGTGGTGTGTGTGCAGCGCCCACTCCAGGAACAGTGCAGCAGCTACATTCTCCTTGCTTGCTGTGGGGTTCAGAGAAGCATTGAGTAATTTCTGGTGGAGCTTCTTTTGCTGGGCTGTGCTCCCAGTGCAGACCTGCGCAGAATGGTGTATGTGAGCTCTAGACTTTATCTGGAGAAAGCAAGATAGTGTACCTATCTCCCCCTCCCCTGCAAGGAGAGTGTGTGTCTTTGTCTCCTTCTAGTTGCTGGTCTCCAACGGAAACTTGCTCTCTTAAGACTCACTCTGCAAAGCTATTTTGACACCTATCTCCCATTGATTCCAATACAAATTAGGCACCAAAATATATAGTCAAGGATCTCTGCCTAAGTGCCCAGCTCTGTATAGAACAAGGAGGTTTTTGCATTAGCCTGTATCATTGGGAAAGGCCAGTTTTCAATAATATTCTCCAGTATGGTCAGCTTTAACACTGCTGATGGTTTGAGTGTAATCAATAGGTACATTCACACTGCAAATAAACCCAAACCCAAACAAAAAAACACACAACAGCAAGCCTCAGATCCCAAGTCAACAACTTGGGCTCACGAGTCTAAAAATAACAGCATAGATATTGCCACTGGCGGGGGAGCCCAGGTTTTGAAACCTGGTGAGGATTTCAGAGCAGTAATGAACTTAAAATAATATCTATATAAAATCAAGGCAACAATTCTTACCTTTGTGTAATTTCTTACCATGAAGCCAGAAAACAGGTAATAAACAGAGAAGTATGAGAGATCCTCTTGATTGTCTGTGACTGGAAATGTTTGTTGATAAACACACAGTGGAAATCAACACATTTAAAAGTTGTCAGAAAGGAAAAATCACATGTGTGAATATGCAAAAGGGTCAAATTCTGGAAGTCACCTGGATTATAGCCCAGGAAAGCTGTTGTGAAATATTGAGCTTGTCTGTTTCATGCTGCAGTTGCATGTAATAACTATTTGTAGATACACACTATTCTGGTGTTCAAGTGCCCAGACTAAGGCTTACATGGCCTAAGGTGGTTACAGTGGCGGATTCATTATTTAACGAGGCGACTCTATCAACGGGTAGCAGAGCAGTCTGCGCTGCTACAGATTTCCGTGTATTTAAACACAAGCCCATCTATAACAATTGAGTGATGTAGCGATCATGACGATCAGTCTCACAGGTAATCACATGTAATTTATGGAGACTGCTCATGTGAGTGAGGATTTAGCTGTGGGTTTAACGGGCTCCCAGTTAGGTATGTTTTTATAAAGATGGTAACCAGGGAAGCCCATTGACTCAATTCTTCCTCTTCCTCTTTCATCAGACCATACCAGTAACGAAACCTTCCGAAACCAACTGGCCTGTTTGGCCTGAAATCGCAAACTCAGCAAAGTTGTATCAAAATACTGCCATCTACTGGCGAATGGCAGAGTTGTCTACAGAATTTAGTCCATGAATGGCGTGCCCAAGCAGATGTCCTAGTGCTCCCTAGTGTTAGGCTACATGGCCTGATGCTGCTTTCCCTTCTCACAAGTGTTTCTTTTAGCCCCCCAGTCACATGTTTCAAGCTGTAATTGATGTTGTGGGGTCAGTTTCTCATCATACTCCAAAAGACGCCTGTAGTGTATAGATAGCACCCGGGGCCCTTGTTAAGGAAGAATGGCTATATTATTGAGGTACTGGACCGGTGTTTGAGATCTGGGTTGAGCGCCCGGCTGTGCCTTAGTCTCCCTGTGTGACTTGCAACAAGTTAATTATTCTCTCTCTCTTTCAGATCCCCATCTTCTTATATGGGAACAAAGGCCACTTGATGAATAGTTTGGTGCTTTAAGAGTGAATAACAACATACCATCCTCCCCACTGTATGGTTCCTTCTGGACTTAAAAATCTACGAATCTAAATAAAATAAAAAGTAGAGGGAAGGCTGATATTACATATCTGAATCTCGTTAGTAATGTTGTATAATGGCATTCTCTTGGGATTTGGTTTAGTGTTCATGTATCAAATTATGCGGGTTTGTGTGTATGTTGTGATGATGACGATGATATGTATGTACATAAGTAAAACTAAGGAAATTCTCAGACAAAAAACTACATTCAAATAGAACTAAGGTTGTCAGTAGTTATCCATAACTTAAGACATGACGAGGATGTTGCACTTAACCTAGACCCAAGCACTGTAAAACCAAGGACATTCAGACTTAAGGTTTACACTTTAAAGTGTTTGATTTTTTTTTTAAGTAAGAAAAGTGCTGTTAAGGCACCCAAATAATCTTAACTCTGTGATGTAGAGGGAAATATGTGGAAAAACTCCATTTTGTCTTTAATAATCGTTCTAATCAGATCCGGGATTCCTAAACACTACAATGCTTTAATCATAATGATATATTAATTGCACTGAATCATTATGGGACATTGATATGGTATTGGTTCCCTCACTTTGTATTTCCATACTGTGACATGTTCATTGTCTTTTAAATCTGTCTTGGATTTTCCTAAATTTCTAGTTTTTGTTGTTGTTGCTATAAATACAGCTCCTTTGTAATGTATTTTATTCTAAATTTTAAATATGTACTTGCAACCAGAACTCCATCTTAATATTGTTTGTATCTGAGAATATTCTCCTCTATGATATAAGTGTCACTTTGTATATTTTTTCACAACAGAGAGTGTGTCCCCGTAACAAAGTTACATTTGGAATTGTGTGGGGTTTGTTTGTTTTTTGAATGCTTCTTTTGGGCCAAAAATTCTAGAATCCTCAATTGTTTAGAATCAGGGTAAAATTAAATCAATACAAATATTAAAAAACTCCCTCTGCACTATAGACACATGCCCTGTTTTGTACATGTTGGGCTCTGAGGGCCAGTGTAGCAGGATCTAACATCTATCAAGGACACAAGCACCATAGCTTTCTTGAGAGCGAGGCAGGACACTCAACGGTGTTCTCCCTCACATGCCAAGTGCAGCCAGACCATATGCTCTAGCTGCTTAACTGCTTAACCACAAACCTGCTGCTTGCTGGTGACAAGGAGAAGCATTTGGATCCCTCCCAAACAGGCCAAGAAGGGGCCCCTGCTTTGGAGTGCAGGACACCAGTAGATTCCCCAACAGAACCCACTGAAAATAGATATGGTGCAAAGTTTGGGAAAGGGATCAAGCAGGGAACTGTCTGCCATAAATCAGCCCGTGAGAGGGTGTTTTGTGTCATTTGCAGAATAAGGCATTTCCTCCCATGATGTCCGACACCTGATCTGCGTAGTTTGTGACTGTGTGTGTGTTAATAGACTTCATGCTTCATAGAGCAGAGAGGTTTTTGTATTGGTCTGTATCACTGTGAGAGGGTAGCCGTTACTGTGCTGGCAGTAATAATCTCCAGCATCATCAGCTTCAACCTTGCTGATGGTGAATGTGTAGTCAGTGCCCGACCCACTGCCACTGAACCGGTCTGGGATCCCAGAGGGACGGGTGGAAGCTCTGTGGATAAGGGGCTTAGGAGCTTGTCCCGGTTTCTGTTGGTACCAGGCCATCCATCCACTAGCACTAGAACTGGCTTTGCAGTTGATGGTGACTCTCTCTCCTGGAGACACTGCCAGGGATTCTGGAGTTTGAGTCAGCACAATCTGTCCATTGGAACCTGGCGAGAGAGAATAAAACTTGGCAGGGCTGGGGTTGGGTAAATGGGACAATGACATTAATATTATTCAAAGCTCCACATTGAAACCCTTGTAAACTGAACAGTAGAAATAAACTAAAAATATACCTGGAATCAGCATATAACTCTACAAACCATGGGCATTTTTCTTCTGATTTGCCATATTTCTCATCAACACTTTTGACACTTGTCTGTTTCTTACCCTGAATCCAGAAAAACAGCAGCCAGAGAAGGGGAGTCTTTGAGATCATCTTGCGTCTGTGGGGCTGTAAATGTTTGTCAGTGAAGCATGTAGTGGAAATGGAACCATTTATGTGTTCAGCAGCTGAGTGAGGGACCATCAGCCATGTGTGAATATGCAAAAGTTGCCCAATTATGTAAATGACCAGATGTTAATGCCAGGGAGGAGTTTTGAAATATCTGACTTGATGGTTTCTTGTGGTTATTGGATGTAATAACTATAACATATTTGCATGATTCAGATGGTAAAGCAGCCGGAGTTACCTTGACAAGCACAGGGGGTAACAACGACTGTTTAACTAATGATGAGTAACCGAGCGAACAGCAGGTTGAAACACAAGTTAGAAGAGCTAAAATCATTCAGTCATTTACTGTGGGGGGTTTAAATGCAATCAGCCTAGTCTCTTTTAATTAATCCATTTTCATGATCTTGATAGGGCCAGATTCTCAAGGAAGCAGCGGCACTGGCAGCTGCATGGCTCTTTATAGAGGCACCAGCGGCTGCATGCGTTCTGCACACCTAGAATGAAGGCTGTTCTTAGACTTGAAGGGTGCATGCAGGCAGGATGAAAATGAGGTCTGGGAAGAGGAGATCCACGGTCCACAGCACAGAAATGCTGAAATTGGTGTCAGTGTGCCAGGCTCCAGCACTGCCCATTGTGTCTGTGCCGCTGTCCCCTCTACTTCCATGACGTGGTGGGCACCAGAGACTGAGGGTATGTCTACACTATGAGAGTACTTCGATGTCACTTAAATCGAATATGTGGAATCGATATTACAAAGTCGAACGTGTGTTTCCACACTAAGGACAGTAATTTGACTGTGTGAGTCCACACTAATGGGGCAAGCGTCGACATTGGAAGCGGTGCACTGTGGGCAACTATCCCACAGTTCCCGCAGTCCCCGCTGCCCATTGGAATTCTGGGTCGAGCCCTTAATGCCTGCTGGGGGAAAAAATGTGTCGAGGGTGGTTTTGGGTAACTGTCGTCATCCAACCGTCACTCCCGCCCTCCCTCTCTGAAAGCGCCGGCAGGCAATCAGTTCACGCACTTTTATGCTGAGTGACAGCACGGACGCCACAGCACTGCGAGCATGGAGCCCGCTGCGACCATCGCTGCAGTTATGGCCGTTGTCAACACCTCGCACCTTATCAGCCACCTTTTCCAGAGGCAGATGGTGAGAAATCAGGCGAGGAGGCTACGGCAGCGCGATGAGGACATGAAGTCTGAGAGTGGCACAGACCTGTCACAAAGCACGGGACCCCGCGCCGTGGACATCATGGTGGCACTGGGTCATGTTGATGCCGTGGAACGGCGATTCTGGGCACGTGAAACAAGCACTGACTGGTGGGACCGCATAGTGCTGCAGGTCTGGGATGAATCCCAGTGGCTGAGAAACTTTCGCATGCGGAAGGGAACTTTCCTTGAACTTTGTGAATTGCTGTCCCCTGCCCTGAAGCGCAAGGACACCCGGATGCGAGCAGCCCTGACTGTCCAGAAGCGAGTGGCCATAGCCCTCTGGAAACTTGCCACGCCAGACAGCTACCGGTCAGTCGCGAACCACTTTGGCGTGGGCAAATCTACCGTGGGGGTTGTTGTGATGCAAGTAGCCAACGCAATCGTTGATGTACTGCTGTCAAAGGTAGTGACGCTGGGAAAAGTGGAGGTGATCATAGATGGCTTCGCAGCGATGGGATTCCCAAACTGCGGTGGGGCTATAGATGGAACTCACATCCCTATCCTGGGACCGGACCACCAGGCCAGCCAGTACATTAATTGAAAGGGCTACTTTTCCATGGTGCTGCAAGCACTGGTGGACCACAGGGGACGTTTTACCAACATCTACGTGGGATGGCCGGGCAAGGTTCATGACGCTCGTGTTTTCAGGAACTCTGGTCTGTTTAGATGGCTGCAGGAAGGTACTTACTTCCCGGACCACAAAATAACTGTTGGGGATGTGGAGATGCCTATAGTGATCCTCGGGGACCCAGCCTACCCGCTAATGCCATGGCTCATGAAGCCCTATACAGGCGCCCTGGACAGTGAAAAAGAACTCTTCAACTACCCTCTGAGCAAGTGCAGAATGGTGGTGGAGTGTGCTTTTGGACGTCTCAAGGGGAGATGGAGAAGCTTATTGACTTGCTCCGATCTCAGCAAAACCAATATCCCCATTGTTATTGCAGCTTGCTGTGTGCTCCACAATCTCTGTGAGAGCAAGGGGGAGACCTTTATGGCGGGGTGGGAGGTTGAGGCAAGTCGCCTGGCTGCTGATTACGCTCAGCCAGACAGCCGTGCGATTAGAAGAGCCCAGTGGGACGCGCTGTGCATCCGGGAGGCTTTGAAAGCTAGGTTCCTGAGTGAGCAGGGTAACCTGTGACAATTTTGTTTGTTTACAGAGAAGCTGAACCTGCCCCCGTTTCTTTACCCAGTGACTGTTCACTATCCTCTCCAGTTTCATACCCCGTTCACCCCGTTCACCCCCTTCCAACCCACGTTTAAAAATAAAATCACTGAAAATTTGTTAATGAACAACGTTTTCTTTATTACTGTTTTCGCGGTAAAGTGTTGAAACTGGGACGCAGACTGTGGTGGGGGGCGGGTGTAGTGTACTGATGCAAAGGACGCTTCTAAACTCAAGGAATGCCAGGCTCCTGCTTCTACAGTGGTCCGCACTGGCGGACTGATTGTTTGAACGGAGCCTGCCACCCCTCCTGTTTGGGACTCTGTTCGTGGGGCTATGTGACTTTGTGACAGGGGGAGGACGGTTACAGATTCCCTGCTGCGTGGCTCTGTGATCCAGGATAAGGACCGCTGCATAAGATCTGTAACCGCCCTCCCCCGCCACAAAGTCACCTAGCCCCCTCCCCCCCCCACAGACAATGAAAACCACCTCCCAGACTGACCAGGGTGCCTGGTGACTGCACTGTGTGTGTGACCTGCTGCTGAACCTGCCCCCGTGTCTGTACCAACCACCTTTCCCCCTGTTAAAACAGACTGTCCTCTAAAAAAAACATGATGGAAACAGCAATTAACAGAAACGTATTTTTTATTAGCAAATGGACAGTTAGGGGATGAAACTGGCATGGGGGCTTGGGTGAGGCGGGAAGGAAAGGACTTATCAAAGCCTTCTGCCACTTGAGCAGTCTGCAGGGGTAGAGTGACAGTTTTCACGGGCTCTGCAGCCCTTCCTTCTTGGTACTTTGGGTGAGGGGGGTATGGGACTTTGTGGCGGGGGACGGTGGTTACAGATAGACTGCAGCGGGGCTCTGTCCTCCTGCCTCCGGTCCTGCAGAACATCCACAAGGCGCTGGAGCGTGTCCGTTTGCTCCCTCATTAGTCCAAGCAGTGTTTGAGTCGCCTGCTGGTCTTCCTGCCGCCACCTCTCCTCCCGTTCACTGTGTGCTCGCTGGTACTGGGACATGTTCTCCCTCCACTGAGTCTGCAGGGTTGCCTCGGCTCGGGAGCAGCCCATAAGTTCTGAGAACATGTCGTCCCGTGTCCTTTTCTTTCTACACCTAATCTGCGCTAGTCTCTGGGAGTCTGAAGACAGGGTAGGTCGGGAGACAGCCACAGCTGTGGGATGGGAAAAAGGGAGTGAATTCCTCAGAAAGATAAATTTTTGGGTGAACAAAGAAAATAGTCTTTCTCTGTGAAAAAGACCATTCACAGCACCTATCACATGCGCACTCAGGACAAGGTCGAATTTTCGGCCTTCGCATTCAGTCCCTTGGGTCTTGCAGTGCAGATCACAGAATCGGAACAGCACAGCGGAATTTGGGTAGCGGGCTGACATGGTAAGCCGTAGACTTGTGGCAGCTTAAAACTTTAATAATAGCACTGCCCTACTTTCACGTTCAAAGCAATACTCCTAGCGTTGGCCAGTTCCTGCTGCCAGCAATCCGGCAAGCATGAACTCTGCCCCTGTCCCACCCCCTCGCGGCTGTCCCCGGGAAAGATCCCTCTATGCTGCCCCTCTCCCGCCTCCACCGCATGGCAGTAAACCGGCGGTTACAGTTCTGTAAAGGAACAGGGAAGCAGTCCCAATACCAACATTCTCCTAATTCAAAGCAGGTCACCATGAGCGACATCACTCTGATGCGTATTTCAAACAGCGACAAGGAAGGCATGCTTCGGGAAAGCCTGCAAAGACCAGGGCCGTATGCCGCCATGCTGTGCAAGGCAATGATACCGGAGTACTTGATGGTAGCCTGGCGCGGAAACGTTTCATACTACGGAGGACACAACAAGGCCGCTCTCCCAAGGAACCTCATGCAAAGGCTTTCCAATTACCTCCAGGAGAGCTTCATGGAGATGTCCCATGAGGATTTCTGCTCTATCCGCGGACATATTGACCGAATTTTACTGTAGCTGCACTGGCAAGCCTAAACAGTAGAGCGCCTAGGGCAAACCAATCAAGATATACCGGACATTGTTAGATTTTTTTGCAGCAGTTGCACTGCCAAAGACTAGAACTTTACGTGCCTAGGACAATCTAATCATGAAAAACCCACAGTTAATATTAATGTTCTTTTCAAAATAAATGTTTACATGTTCAAACCACTTACCGGCTGATCCTTCCCCTGATTCTGGGTCCGGGTTAACTCCTGGGGACGGTTGGTACGGGATCTCTGTGAGGGTGATGAAGAGATCCTGGCTGTCTGGGAAATCAGCGTTGTAAGCGCTGACGACTGCCTCGTCCTCCTCATCTCCTTCCTCATCTTCCCCGTCCACTACCATCTCAGAGGAAGCGGGCGTGGACAATATCCCATCCTCAGAGTCCACGGTCAGTGGTGGGGTAGTGGTGGCGGCCGCACCTAGGATGGAATGCAGTGCCTCATAGAAACGGGATGTCTGTAGCTGGGATCCGGAGCGTCCGTTTGCCTCTTTGGTCTTCTGGTAGCCTTGTCTCAGCTCCTTGATTTTCACGCGGCACTGCGTTGCATCCCGGCTGTATCATTTTGCATTCCGTCTTTTCGATCGCAGCTCCGAAAGCACGGACTCATCGCCCCACACAGCGATCAGATCCAAGACTTCCTGATCAGTCCATGCCAGGGCCCTCTTTCTATTCTGAGATTGCATGGCCATCTCTGCTGGAGAACTCTGCATCGTTGCCAGTGCTGCTGAGCTCTCCACGATGTCCAAACAGGAAATGAGATTCAAACTGCCCAGACAGGAAAAGGATTTCAAATTTTCCCGGGGCTTTTCCTGTGTGTATGGTCAGAGCATCCGAGCTCGGACTGCTGTCCGGAACGTCAACAGAGTGGTGCACTTTGGAATAGCTCCGGGAGCTATTAGCGTTGATTTCCATCCACACCTATCCTAATTCGACATGGCCATGTCGAATTTAGCGCTACTCCCCTCGTTGGGGAGGAGTACAGAAGTCGAATTTAGGAGACCTCTATGTCGAACTAAATAGCTTTGTTGTGTGGACGGGTGCAGAGTTAATTTGATTTAGCGCTGCTAAATTCGACATAACCTCCTAGTGTAGACCAGGCCTGAGAGATACAAGGGGTTGTGTGAGTTGAGGATTGGGGCCTCCAAACCTCCTAACCTCCACTGTGGTTACCCCACTCCCCAGCTATTGGCTCCTCTGCATGGGTGTGACCAGCCCAGCAGTCACTGGGAAGTTGACTAAACACCTTTTCCATTGGCTCCTGCTGACTCTTACTAGCCAGACCCAGACTGAATGTGTCCACACCCCAAGCCTTCTGGATAAAGGGGTCAGCACCTTTCTGTGTGGCCACTCCCACTTCCCTGCCCTTTGGACCGCACTCCTCCTCTGGTGTGTCTGCCCAGTCCCTGTGAAAGTCCTGTATGTGCCTATTACCTGCTTGGAGGTATCTGTTAAACAAACCAGCAAATGATAGTATGGGGAGTGGAACTGGAGAAGGAGGGTCAGGTTTGAGGAGGAGCTGTTGGTGGTCTCAGGAAAGCAAGCAGAGGCAAGGTTGCCAGACAAACTCTAGAGCCTCCGCATGTAGCATTGGCCACTCAGTATGTTGAACAAAGGTCTCTTTCCTACAGCTCTGTCTAGGAGCGGCGCCAGGGTTTTTGCTGCCCTAGATGGCAGCGTCCTTCTCTGAGCATTCGGCGGTGGGAGTCCTTCTGCTCCACGTCTTCGGGGCACTTCGGCGGTGGATCCCAGAGTGAGTGAAGGATCCGCTGCCGAATTTCCGTGGAAGACCCAGAGCGGAAGGACCCCCCGCTGCCGAATTTCCGCTGAGGACGGCAAAATGCCGCCCCCCAAATTTTGCCGCCCTAGGTAACCGCCTAGGGTCGCCTAGTGGAAATGCCGGCCCTGGCTCTGTCTGCCTCCAGCATCAATTACTTCTGACAAACACTAACAGCAGGGGATCCTGCTTTGTGGTCAGGCACTTGCACCGTTCTCCCCACCTCACCAATAATCTGTGCTCTCTAAGTGCCTCCAGGTCTCCTGCCTTTCCACTTTAGACAGGTGTTGTAGCAATATGGCACAAAACTATCCACGGATCCAGTGAGAGCAACTCTAGCAGTGGTCCTGCTGAGGCCTTTATGCACCTTAAATTGCTCTATAAATTGTTCTCTTCTGTTAATTTTCTCTGAAGCACTTGACATTGGCCACTATCAGAAGACAGGATACTGGGCTAGATGGACCATTGTTCTGACCCAGTATGGCCATTCCTATGTTCTTAGCAGGACAATATCAAACGAACGCCGTCCTGTTGATTGACCGAATTCTGTGGAGAAGTCTATCATTGACCACTAGATGGAAAGAGCACTTCAGGAGTGGAGATTTCAGTCAATCCACACAAATTAATCATTCATAGGCCTGCCCAAGCAGCTGTGAGCACATTTCCTTTGGGGGTTGCAGTACTGTATTGTCTACTGCATCTCTTTACTGTGATGCATGTCTTCCCTTTTTTGTATTCAACTGTACATTTCAATAGGCTGTTGATACTGTGAAGCCAATTTTCCACCACAGAAGCCATCTTTGTCCAAACCCCACATGGAAAGGGAATTTAGGCTCCTGTGTGTTGATCTGAGCACCCAGCAGTGCCATAGAGGAGTCCTCCTGAGGCACCATTGTTTGAAAATGAGGTCTCCTAACTTCGGCCAGGACGTGTCTGGAACAATCTGGCCCTAGATCTTGTAAATTCTTTTTGTGTTTATGTGTCAGGCCGAAGTCAGAGGTGCACCCAGGTGGGCCAAACATTCTTGTGTTACTGCAACTACAGCAGAGCTATTGGGTGGAGATGATGGGAATCCTACAGGACTGGGATTGTCAGGAATAGGACAACATTCGTGAGCTCGGATGGGCTGAGACAATTCCTTTTCAACAAAAGAAGCTAGAATTACTTCCATAATTTCCACTGTAATTTCATTATTTTACAGGTTCCTTATTAAGCAAAGCAAATACTTCCATCCTATTTCTGTTTTTAAACTTCCATATATTAAATCTATATGCTGGAGCTCTATGAAATTACTTCCTGCATGTAACAGACTGAATTGAGAAGTACCCAAAACTAAAAGTGTCTTGCCCGTAGTGACTGTTGAACAAATGGTCACTATGTTACAGACTGCGCAGCACATGTGGAGGGTTTTGTATAGGTGGAACCGGAAAGGGATAGTTGCATTAACCACGATGGATACACTCGTGCCCATTCATGTGCAAACATCCTTTCGGGTCTCTATGCCCTAGACCTGCCCAGCTACCGTTTTGAAAATCCTGTCCAGGCTCATCTTCTCTTGTGTCCCACAGCTCATGTGCATTCAAGGCTTGATCCAAAGCTCACTGAAATCAGTGGGATTCTTTCTGCTGACATGAGATCTCTGAAAAATTGGCCCCACAAGGTCTAGTCCAACACTCTACGAACTGAGTGACTGTTCTCCCGATGTTAGCAAATCTATTCAATAAAGGAATCTGTAATTTGAGTATTTTAGCAATGTTTATGAGAAACCTTCCCAAAGAGATTTTTATAGTGTCTGTTGGTAGGAAAGGAATGCTGCAGGCAGTTTTGAAATGCATTCCTATAGGAATGAAATTAATTAATTAATGCTCACTGGGGTAGGAGCCCAGGTTTTGAAACCTGGCGAGGATTTCAGAGCAGTAATGAACTTAAAATAATATCTGTATCAAATCAATGCAACAGTTCTTACCTTTGTGTAATTTCTTACCATGAAGCCAGAAAACAAGTAACAAACAGAGAAGTCTGTGAGATCATCTTGATTGTCTGTGACTGGAAATGTTTGTTGATAAACACACAGTGGAAATCAACACATTTAAAAGTTGTCAGAAAGGAAAAAACCACTTGTGTGAATATGCAAAAGGGTCAAATTCTGGAAGTCACCAGGATTATAGCCCCAGGACAGCTGTTGTGAAATCTTGAACTTGTCTATTTCATGGTGCGGTTGCATGTAATAACTATTTGTAGTTACTCACCATTCTGGTCTTCAAGTGCCCAGACTGAGGCTTATATGGCCTAAGGTGGTTACAGTGGTGGATTCGTTATTAACGAGGAGACTCTATCAATGGGTAGCAGAGCAGGCTGTGCTGCTACCGATTCCCGTATATTTAAACACAAGCCCATCTATAACAATTGAGTGATGTAGGGCGAGTCATGCTCCTGTTACATGATGATCAGAGAGTCTCACAGGTAATCACATTTATTTCACTGGAACTGCTCATATGAGTAAGGACTTAGCTGTCGGTTTAAGGGGCTCACAGTTAGGTATATTTTATAAAGATGGTAACCAGGGAAACCTATTGACTCAATTATTCTTCTTCCTCTTTCATCAGACCATACCAGTAAAGAAACCTTCCGAAACCAACTGGCCTGTTTGGCCTGAAATCGCAAACTCTGCAAAGTGGTATCAAAATACTGCCATCTACTGGTCAATAGCAGAGGTTTCTACAGAATTTAGTCCATGAATGGCATGTCCTAGCACTCCCCAGGGAGTCTGGTGCTACACGGCTTGATGCTGCTTTGTCTTCTCACATGTGTCCCCCTTAGCCTCCCAGGCACATTGAATATATGGAGATATACCATCTTTCAAGCCGTGATTGATGTTGTGGAGCCAGTTTCCCATCATACACCAGAAGAAGCATGTAGTGTATAGATCGCATCTGGGGCCATTGTTAAGGAAGAATGCCTTATTATGAAGGTTCTGGACTGGTGTTTGAGCTCTGGGTTGAGCTCCTGGCTATGCCTTAGTCTCCCTGTGTGACATGTGACAAGTTACTTATTCTCTCTCTCTTTCAGATCCCCATCTTCTTATATGGGGAACAAAGGCTACTTGATGAATAGTTTGATGCTTTAAAAGTGAATAACATCATACAGTGCACCCCACTGTACTCCTGCATTGGACTGTCCCCCAGCAGTGCAACTTCAGCATGCCGTGTAGTTGAGGAAGCAGCGCCCTGAGGAACCTGTCAGGCACTGCTGCTCACGCTGGTAATGCAGCCATGGAGTCTTTCCAGAGCTTAGACACAGCAGCAGTCTCACTAACAGCCCCATAAACCGAAAGGGCAATTAAAAATGAATGGCCAGATTTACCCATACACTTTGGCTGCTCTGGAGATACCAACTGGCTGGTTGCTCTGCCTGCTTTAGTGTACAAGTCAGTCTGCCCTCTGGAATCAAGATGGGCGACCTTTTTAGATCAGAGGCTGTTGTTCAAGCTGAAGTTCTGGGCCTGGTGCAGAATTTATTGGGTGGGTTCTATAGCCGGTGTTGTGCAGACGAGTTGATCATGATGGTCCCTTCTTGCCTTAAAAATCTACAAATCTAAATAAAATAAAAAGTAGAGGGAAGGCTGGTATAACATCTCAGCATCTTATTAGTAATGTTGTATAATGGCATTCTCTGGAGATTTGTTTTAGTGTTCATGTATGAAATTGTGTGTGTGTGTGTGTGTTTGTATGTATGTCATGATGACGCTGATATGTATGTACATAAGTAAACCTAAGGAAATTCTCAGACAAAAAACTACATTAAGTTAGAGTTAAGCTTGTCAGTAGTTATAACTGAAGACATGACGAGGATGTTGCACTTAACCTAGACCCAAGCATTGTAAAACCAAGGACATTCAGACTTAAGGTTTACACTTTAAAGTGT
>NC_048302.1:127584972-127611612 GCF_013100865.1 Trachemys scripta elegans
TGGGACAGGCTTTGGGAGAGCATTTTCCTGATCATCTGCACACACAGATGGTATGATTTTCATGTGCCCATTAGAAGAAGTTTTATTGTGTGGCTGTGCTCTGTAGGGAGCTGGACTTTGTTGGCCTGAGACAGGATAGTGAAACATCCATGACATGGTCATTACAAGTCTGACATACTGTCCTGCTGTTACATGCTCCTGCACTTGCTGCATTTGGTGAATCTGATGTAGGTGGATTGATTGACAGTGATGGGTAATTGTGATACTTTGCTCTGTGGTTTGGTAAGAGAGACACAGGAGCAGGTTTATATCACAGGCAGCAGGGTGATTCGATATAGCTACAGCAATCGGTAACTGCCTTGCACGCTGCAGAGACCAGGGAGGTTTTTGTATTGGTCTGTATCACTGTGAGAGGCACATCATTACCCTTCTGGCAGTAATAATCTCCAGCATCATCTGCTTCTACGCTACTGATTGTCAATGTGAAATCAGTGCCAGACCCACTGCCGCTGAACCGGGCTGGGACCCCCGACTGGAGGTTGCTAGCGCTGTAGATAAGAAGTTTGGGAGCTTGTCCAGGTTTCTGTTGGTACCAGTGTAAGTAACTACCAACGCTCGTACTGGCTTTGCAGTTGATAGAGACTCTCCCTCCCACTGGCACTGCCAGAGATTCCGGGGACTGAGTCATCACACTTTGCCCAGAGGAGTCTGGATGAAGAGAGAGGGTGGGGAGGGAATGAACAATGATACAATGCTGGAGATGACACATGTTCAGACACTGAAGCACAATTTGAATTTGCCACTGTGAATTTCTACTAAATACAACACAAAGAATATTAATTAAATGGATCAGAGTGGCAGCATTTCTTACATTTCTCACACTGAAAATTAATTTTTCAAATTCTTTGTTTTTAATTTCCTACCTTGAATCCAGAGAACCAGCAGCCAGAGAAGTGCTGTGTGAGAGATCATCTTGCCTGACAGTAGCTGGAAAGGTTTGTTCATAAACCATGCAGTGGAAAATTAAATATTTATATATGCTTGGCAGCTCAGTGAGAAAAGAACTATATGCAAAATGCATGTAAATTTACTGCACTTCACTTTCAACAAAGAGTTATGAAATGTCAGTATTTGGCTTATTTCCTGCTGCTGTTGTATGTTACAGTGATGTCACATATTTCCTGGACTGAGATAGTAACATACTCAGACCTCTCTGCAGATCTGGTTTCATGCCCTTGGAGCGCACCTCACCATTCTTAGGCAAAGCAGTGATCCAAAATGGTTGGCCTCCCCCTCAGAGTATTCCTCACACTGTCACAAAGGGGTGTCTATTAGCTTGGGAGCTCTAGCCATAGAGGAGTTAAAGAACCTTGGGTCTCATTTTCAGAGGTGCTGAGCCCCTGCATCTCCCATAACAGTGAACAGAAGTTGTGGGTGCTCAGCACCTTGGACAATCGGGCTCTCTCTGTCCATTTTGGGCTTTTGTGAGCTATGGGGAGACGCTTCATTACTAATGTGGAATGGCTGACTCTGAGACAGCATGTGGTCAGAGCTCACAATAATGTCTGCTGTGGCCACCTGACATGGGCTGTTCTTTGGCGCAAGGATGGGTTGGGGTATTGCAGTAAGAAACCGGATTGACAGCGTGTGCTGGGAGCCAGGTGTTACGCCTCTGCTGGGTGCTACTGTCCTCAACTACTATATCAAGGTATCTGTTAAGCAAACCTCCTAACCATAGTATGGTGAGTGGAACTGGAGAAGGAGGGTCAGGTTTGAGGAGGATCTGTTGGTGAGCTCAGGGGCTCAGGAAAACAAGCAGAGGCAAGACTGCCAGACAGAGCTTCTGCTGGTAACATTGGCCTCTCAGCATGTTGAACAAAGGGCTCTTCCCTACAATTCTGCCTGCCTGCTGCATCACTTACTACTGATGAACACTAATAGCAGGGAATCTGATTTGTGGTCAGGCATTTGCACTGTCCTGTCTTAAACTGCTTTGATGCGCAAAGACAGATCTGTTTTTCTGAGAATATTATTGGTTCGTTTGGTGTGTGTGTGTATGTGTCTGCATCTATGTTGTGTGGTTCCAAGTATAATGACATCTGTACAGTGCATTAGCTCATGCTCTCTGCTTTGAAACAGGCAACTCTCACTAATTGTTTAAAGGGAAGTGTGTGCAAATGACACAAGGGGAAAAATGTCTAGTCAATTAGGATTCAAAGTTTTCACTGATGATTGTGTGAGTTGTTTGTTGTCAGTTACATAGTTAGAAATAAGCATGAATCACATGGGTATTATTGGCCAGGGTGGGTGCGGCAGGTATCCCCAATGGCGGGCCATTATGGGACCACTACTGACCCAAGATTTTCACCATTGAATTTAATTAGTCAAAGGACAGCCCAAGGAGGTGTTAGTGCATTCCCCCGAGGAAAACAGTGCTGTATGGTGTGCTTCATATCTTTATTGTGATACGTGTCTCTCCTTTTAATTCTGCAGTTTTACATTTCAACATGCAATGAGTATGGTGGAGCCAATTTTCTGACACAGATGTGATAGTACAAATCCCCCATGTTGATGCTCAATTTGGGATTTCAGCGCAGGAAAGGGGAACTGATGCTCCTGTGAGTAGATCTGAGCACTCGGATGTGCAGTGTGAGAGTCCCACGGAGGCCCTATTGTTTGTTTGAAAACAGGATCTCCTAATTTAGTCCAGGACGTGTCTGGAACAACCTCTCCCTAGGCCTTGCACATTCTTTAAATGCTTATGTCCGAAGCCCTAATCCCAGCTTCAGCCCCTCTGAGGGGAAAGAGGAATCTGTGTTAGAGGAGCAACAGGGCAGCCCCTCTGTAGAGCACTTTACGCTCAGCCTGGCTCCACCTTCTCCTTCTATGTCAAATACAGCAGAGCTGTTGGAGTGGGAGGCGAAGGGTGATGGGAGCCCTGTTCTGTTCTCTTCTATAGAGCTTCTTACACTGCACTTATTACTGTAGCACCTTCCAGTAGTGCATGAAGCCATGTCACAACACGTCTGTCACAGATTATTTGTTCTCTCATCCTCTCCCCAGGGGAGAATCGTGCGGAGTGTCTTGATTGGGTGGTAGATCAGGGTTTTTTTCTTTTTAAAATACCGGTTGCTCTGTGGTTACATTAGAGAAGACAAGGTGAAAGCAATGTGCCTTGCACTTGGAGCAGAAGGTGGTGAGTTTGTGATGGTCCTTAGTTCATGGGGTGTGTGTGGTCATTCCACAGTCTTGGACCACCCTAGGAGATAGCTCAGTCTCCTGCCCAGATGAGCTTGAGAGTTCCCATGTGCTAGAGGAGTGGATTTGTTGGTGAGCTGGCTCAACAAGACAGGTGTGCGTCAGACACTGTACCACGTTCCTGAGATCTGATTGGCTGAGGCAATTGCTTTTAAGCAAAAGAGGGTAACGTAATTTTCATAATAATTTCCAACATAATTTAGCTCTGCTACAGGTGGATTGTTAAACAAAATGGTTATTTACATCATCATTTTGAAAGTTTTATATAAGAAATCTATATATAATCAAAAACTAATCAAACCTGACATTTTAATGGGAGTATCGTAGATCTGAGGGAAGATACATAAACAGCAGAAATGGGTTGTGTGATGTTACACCCCATATTCTTTATGGAAATATGCTTATGATATGGATATGGCATAACTGAGATATATTTTATGCAAGATGGGACTAGTAAGGTATCATTGGAAAGGTTATAATCTACTGAATGTGATTATCCAATTTGTATGCATGTATCATTTCTGTACCCAAAGTTAGGAATATTGACTATGTAACAATCACAACTGTGTGCGTGTATTTTGGAGACACTCACCAGACAGCAGGCCATCAGCCTTGATGAGCCATTAGGAAGAAACAATAGGACTTTGAAGATACTAATCTCTCTCCTTCCTGAGAGGCGACCTGGAACATAGCTGTGACATTATTAGCTCAGGTGGTCCTGTCACCTGGTACTAAAACCCATCTTGGACTTCTAGTGATTTTCCACTAAAAGGAGGGGAAGGTCAAGACTGGGAAACAAAAGATTCCCGCTTTATGTAAATTCTATTTAAGGCTGGGGAGTAAGGCAAACAGGACTCCCCCTTCACTGCCATCCCACCCAAGAAGAAAGACAGAGACAAAGAAACTAAGCTGAGGGAAAGGCAAGGGCTGAGTCCAGACTGAGACAGAGGAGTCTAGTCTGTAAAGAGAAATAACTGGAACTCTCAGCTACAGAAACTCTGCATTCTGCCTAAGTCAACATTGAGAGTGAGAAGTTACATTTTGTAACCTGTTTCTTTAGTGAATCGAGCTTAGTTTGCCTGTTTTGTTTTATTTGCTTAGTAATCTGCTTTGTTCTGTTTGCAATCCCTTAAAATCACTTAACGTTTACCTTTTATAGTTAATAAACTTGTTTTTAGTTTATTCCAAAACCCAGTTTGTGCAATTCATATCTGGTGGGGGCCAGGGGAGGGAAGCTGTGCACGTCTCTCTCCACATTAAGGGAGAGGGCCAATTTTTATGAGCTTGCGCTGTGAAGATCTTTCCATACAGCACAAGTCAATATTATTTTGGGTTTACTCCACGTGAGTGCTGGGCAATTTCCTAGCTGAATCTTCCCATAGAAAGCTGCTCGCAGACACCGTTTGATTCTACAGCTGGTGCATCCCTGCCTGTGTGTGTGCACTGCCAGAGGCCGGAGAGACTGAGTCAGCAAAACAGGGAGAGGCAGCCCAGGCTAGTGGAGCAGGCAGGCACAGTGAAACCCCAGTACATTAGGTGGCATCCCGGAGAGGGAGTCCACCCCATCACTGGTTGCAAAAAACAAAAAAGAAAAAAAAAAAGAAAAGGATGAGAAGTTATTTTACTTCATGAGTGTGCAGAGCTGAATTGGGAGAGCTAGATGTGCCTTCCACATAATGAGTGTAGAACAAGTGACCAGCACAAAAGACCCTGCACATCAGATGGAGGTTTTTGTATTGGTCTGTATCACTGTGAGAGGGTAGCTGTTATACTGCTGGCAGTAATAATCTCCAGCATCTTCAGCTTCTACGCTGCTGATGGTGAATGTGAAATCAGTGCCAGATCCACTGCCGCTGAACCGGGTTGGAACCCCCGTATCACGGGAAGAGGCTTCATAGATAAGGAGTTTAGGAGCTTTTCCAGATTTCTGTTGGTACCAGGCTATGTCATTAGTAATACCCGAACTGGCTTTGCAACTGATACTAACACTTTCTCCTGCACTGACTGATAGGGACGCTGGTGACTGAGTCATCACAGTATCTCCACTGGAGTCTAAAAAGAAAAAGAAAATCTGTGTCTGTCACAATATTTTTAAAAGTAAGTTTCACTTGATTAAATTTACTCGGTATTAAACATACTAGGAATTCTGCGTCACTCCAGATAAACCCCAAACCATTTTCAAATATCATATTTTTATTCTTTCTTACCCTGAATCCATAAAAACATCGTCATGAAGAAAAGCAGGTTGTGGGACATCATCTTGACTCTTCTGGGTGACTAGAAGCTGAGAGCCCTGCAGTGAAATCTAAAATGCAACCCGGTAGATTTATAATCCCTGGTCAGAGCAGTGAGGAAATGGCACTCGGGTGTGAAAATGCAAAGAGGACGAGCTATGTAAATTGTCTCTAGAGATGTTAATTTTCTTAGATCATCCCCTCCCAGGGGCTGTTATTAGATAAACAGTAGGAGATAAGATACCTACTGGACTTTTCCATTTCATCACTTAAGTTTCCAGTTTGAATTGACACTAGTGGTGGGTCTGATTTAGGACAAATGCTGTGACTCTGTAGTACATCAACAGTAGTGTAATCCAGCTGGGAATATTGTTGGTCCATTTGGTGAGGGTGTGTATGTGTGTGTGTGCAGCTGTATTGAGTGGTTCCAGATATCACAACATCCATACAGTGCCTGCAGCGATACAGGGGGTAGACTCTAGTTCTTTGCTTTGAAGCAGGCAACCTTTGTTTCAAGTGAAAGAGGCACATGTAACACAAGGGGGGAAATATCTAGTCAATAAATGATCAAAGATGTCACTGATAATTGGGTGAATTATTTTTTGTTAGTTACACAGTTAAAAACAAGTCGGACTGAGGCTGCAATTGACCAGGAATGGGTGGGACAGCTATCCCCAGTGGTCTTATTATTGACCAGCAGCTTTCACCAAGAGAAGAGATTTAAAAAAACTTTGGAGTAGATCCATTCAGCTTGGACAGAGACACAAAGAATTTCCTTTTTCTCTCTCTGAATGTTGAATCCCTCACAGTATCAGTGCCACGGGCATTACTGCACAAGAGGGACCAAAGAACAACAATAATAGTGCTCTTAGGAAAAAGGAAATCAGACTGTCCCAACCCCAAGTGCTTCAGGAACAGTTTCTTGTCTCACCAGAGACCTTTAGTGTGGCATTAACTCAGCAAAGTCCAAAGCTGACTGCAAAGAATTACAAAGGGATCTCACAAACCTGGGTGACTGGGGAACAAAATGACAGATACATTCAATGCTGATAAATGCAAAGTAATGCACAATGGAAAACATAATCCCAATTGTATATATAAAATGATGGAGTCTAAATGAGCTGTTACCACTCAAGAAAGAGATCTAGGAGTCATTGTGGATGGTTCTTTGTGATAGTTCACTATGAAGCAGCAGTCAAAAAAACTAACAAAATGTTAGGAACCATTAGGAAAGGGATAGATAATAAGACAGAAAATATCATAATGACACTATATAAATCCATGGTAAGCCCATACCTTGAATACTGTGTCCAGGCCCCACGTCAGAAAAGATATATTAGAACTGGAAAAGGTACAGAGAAGGGCAACACAAATGATGAGGATTATGGAACAGTTTCCATATGAGAAGAGATTAAAAAGACTTGGACTGTTCATCTTAGAAAAGAGATGACTAAGGGGGGGATAAGAGAGAGATTTATAAAATCATGATTGGTGTGAAGAAAATTAATAAGGAAGTGTTACTTACCCCTTCACATAACACAAGAACCAGCAGTCAACCAAAGACACTAATAGGCAGAAGGTTTATAACAAACATAAGGCAGTACTTCTCCACACAACACACAGATAGTCTGTAGAATGTATTGCCAGGGGATGTTGTGAAGGTCAAAAGTATAATTGGATTAAAAAAAAATAAGATAATTTCCTGGAGGATAGGTGCATCAATGGCTATTAGTCAAGCTGGTTAGGGATGCATCCCCATGCTCTGGGTGTCCCTAAAGCTCTGACTGCTAGAAGCTGGGACTGGACAACAGAAGATGGATCACTCTATAAATTGCCCTGTTCTGTTCATTCTCTCTGAAGCATCTGGCACTGGCTACTGTCAGAAGACCAGATACTGGGCTAGATGGACCATTGTTCTAACCCAGTGTGGCCATTCTTATGTTCTTAGCTGGATAATATGAAATGAACATCGTCCTGTTGTTTGACTGAAATGTCCATTCCTGAAGTGTTCTGTCTTTCTATCGCCATCTAGTGCTCAGTGACAGAATGGTCCACACAATTTAATCAATCAAAGTAGTGTGCCCAAGCAGGTGTGAGCACAGTTCCTTGGGGAGTGCAGTACTGTACAGTCTGCTGCATCTCTTTACTATGATGCATGTCTCCCATTTTATGTCTCTAGCTGTACATTTCAATAGGCAGTTGATGCTGTGGAAACAATTTTCCGCCACGGAGCTATCTTAGTCCAACCGCCACATGATGATGTTCAATTTGTGATGTAGGCTCATGGAAGGGGAATTTATGCTCCTGTGAGTTGATCTGAGCACTAAGATGTGCAAGTTGGGCGTCCTATCGAGGTCCCATTGTTTGAAAATGAGGTCTCCTAATTTGGGAAATGACGTGTCTGGAACAATTTGGCCCTAGGTCTTGTACACTGTGTGTGAAGCCCAAATCAGAGGTGCACCCAGGCAGGCCAAGCATTCTGATGTTACGTCAACTACAACAGAGCTGTCTGG
Source organism: Trachemys scripta elegans (assembly GCF_013100865.1). Classification (NCBI taxonomy): domain Eukaryota; kingdom Metazoa; phylum Chordata; order Testudines; family Emydidae; genus Trachemys; species Trachemys scripta. Next base: position 127,592,978 of record NC_048302.1, read on the forward strand.
GTGGGGTTGATGAGAGCCTTACCGCACTGGTTGTGATGGAATACACCCATGTATTCACACCCCACACACTATTGTAATAACCTTTGTACAAAGTATTCCTTGGAAAGTATCATTTGAAAATTTGCTGGTCAGTATTGTCCTGGTAAAATATGTGGCAACTTTGTATGTGAAATTATAAGATTCCCCTGCATGATGTTATTAACACCTGTTCCAAACCCCACAGCTCTGCCCTCCCCGCAGTTGTCTCATACCTTACACTTAGTGTGTAAGTTGTTCAGGGCAAGCACCATATCTTTGTTCTTTGTTTGTACAGCACATAGTACAATGTGTCCCTGATCCATGTCTAGATTCTTAGGGGCTACCATAATGCAACTAATAACGCATGGGTTATATGTGGAATATCTGAACCTGTGTGGATGGTCACAAAAGAAGGTGCAGAGACTGATGACGTGTAGAAAAGTTTGAAGATATAAGCAACATTTATAAAGATATAAAGCAACAATATAAAGCTGGGATGATTTAGTTGGGGATTGGTCCTGCTTTGAGCAGGAGGTTGGACTAGATGACCTCCTGAGGTCCCTCCAACCCTGATATTCTATGATAAAAGGTTGGTTTGGCTGAATGTGTGTTGGCATCTGTAAAGAGGGACAAACTGTTACAATCAGATGGCTTGAAAGTTAAGGAAGGTACTGTCTAAGACTTCTCAGCATGGCCCCTACAAATATCTTGGAATGGGGGAACTGTCAGATTTACAACATAAGGAAATCAAAGAAGTGAGGAAAGAATATTACAGATGAATAAGAACTACTTTACAGACAAAACTCAACTTGAAGAATGTGATCCGAGTTAAGCACCTGGCAATGCATACAACAATGAATATCAGCCAAGACATGGACAGGATGCACATCCAACGATATGATGGAGGAAAAGGACTGGTATCTGTGGAGGAAGCAATTGATAATGAAGAATATAACCTCAAAATATATGAGGGGTCAGAGTGAAATTCATCTGGTTGCGATAACAAGCAATGACCAAGTCTGCATCCCAGCCCAAGAAAGGAGAAAGCAAATCACCAAAGATAGACTTGAAAGATTTGTACAGAAATCAGTTCATCGACAGCGGTGGAGAGAGGGAAAACCCATTAGTGACTGAACATTAACAAACTCACGGTTTGTGGAAGGACCTCAAAAGAGAGACAACTTCATTATGAGTGCGCAAGAACAGTCTTACGGCCTAAAGAAGAAAATTGACTGACAGAACTGCTCCCTTAACTGCAGAATGTGCTCTTGGGAGGAAAAGACAGCAGAGCATGTCTTGGGCACCTGCGGGAACCTGGCTGGGAGAAGCTATATGAACAGGCATACTGAGGTTACCAAGTGTCTGCATTGGAGCCTCTGGGGCAAGTATGGATTTACACCAACCATGGGGTACTATAACCACCAAATTGAAAGTGCTCTAGAGAATGAAAAGGCTAAGATTTTATGGGATCTGGCAATTGACATAGACTGAATGGTGCAGGCAAACAGGCTGGACATAGCTGTTGTAGAAAAAAAGACAAACAAGACCTTGCTAATTGATGTTGCCATACTAACAGATGGAAACATAAAAAAGAAACAAGAAAAGAAGGCAGCGAAATATAGAGAGCTCTGATGTGAAGTAGAACAATAATGGAAAACTAGAACAAAGATAATTCCAATGATTACTGGAGCACTTGGAGCAATCCCTAGGGGTATGAATGAGCAGTTCAAGAATAAAGTTTAGGAGTGTTAGACATCACAGACAGTGGCCTCCAGGAGACAGCCCTCTGAGGCACTGTGAGAATTTTAAGGAAAGTGCATTTGAGCACCTAAAATGAAGGAATTCTGTGAACAGTTTAACAAAACTCCTGACAAGCCAAACCTACAGAGTCCGTTTATGATCAGGGTGGTGCTGGCAGATCAGGTGCCAACTCATGCCAAGGCCCCTAGGTGTCAAGTGAACACTGACAAGTGCATAGCTGGAACCAGTCTGGCTCACCCATGTGTTACGATTGTCAAAATAGGTATTGGAATTATTAGAATGTGTTTAGTGTTTAGACTTACACTGCATGCATTAATCTCACCTGCAATAGCTGTATCCCATGTCATATGGTAATATGTAAGTGTTTGCTCTGTCACTGGAAATCACCAAACAGAATAGAAGCATTAATTAGTGTGAAATAGTTCTCAACTGCCCAACAAAGGAGGCCTATCAACACCAGATGAACTATGGTTGAACAGCAGAAAACAGAAGACTTTGTTGATTTGTTCCCTCTGCCCCCATGTAGGAGGCGGCGTGGAAGTGAATTCCTCCCAACCACTGAATTAGCAACGTGAAGGTAAATGGGGGAAAGAATAAAAAACCCTAACAAGGATGAACAGTGTCTTTTCTGCTGCTTGGACTCAGAGGGGCAAGGATTACTAAGCAAAAGCAAAGGGTCCCAAGTGCATGGCCTGGGCTACCCCTAAGGGACACATAGAGCTTGCTTATTATAGAAGCTTCTATTACTATTTGAAGCTTAAGATTGACACTCATTTGTGTGTTTATATGTTTCCCTGCTTTAATCTTGTAGGCAATTCTCTTATTTCCTTTTCCTAGTTAAAAAAAATCTTTAACTAGTGTGACAAAGTTACTCCTCTATCTTGGTGGACCCTGCGCTTATTGGCAGATTTTCTTGCCTCAGAGATTCACCGTGTGGGTTGGGGAACAGCCCAGAGACCTTCCCCTTTGGAAGAACCCACAGTCCAGGTCAATTGGGAGGTTTGAGGGGGAACCCGGGCCCACCCTCTACTCCGGGTTCCAGCCCAGGGCCCTGTGGACTGCAGCTGTCTATAGTGCCTCCTGTAACAGCTGCATGACAGCTACAACACCCTGGGCAACTTCCCCATGGCCTCCTCCAAACACCTTCCTTATTCTCACCACAGGACATTCCTCCTGGTGTCTGATAACACTTGTGCTCCTCAGTTCTCCAGCAGCGCACCCTCTTACTCCCAGCTCCTCACACCACAAACTGAAGTGAGCTCCTTTTAAAACCTAGGTGCCCTGATTAGCCTGCCTTAATTGATTCTAGCAGCTTCTTCTTAATTGGCTCCAGGTGTCCTAATTAGCCTGCCTGCCTTAACTGGTTCTAGCAGGTTCCTGATTCCTCTAGTGCAGCCCCTGCTCTGGTCACTCAGGGAACAGAAAACTACTCATCCAGTGACCGGTATATTTGCCCTCTACCAGACTCCTGTACCCCACTGGTCTGGGTCTGTCACACTAGTTTATTATAGGATTGACTACAAGTGTTGTCTTTGGTGTGAGATCTAATGTGTAATTGACCTGGGTAAGTGACTGGTTCTTTGGGACTGGGAATAATCTGAATATTGTTGTGATTTTTGGTGTAAGGGACCATCTAGCACAAAGATACACTCACCTGGGTGGCAAGATAGACAGTAGTACCCAAGGGGACTGTCTGTGACTCCATTTTTAGGCTGTTATAGTGCCTGAGGAATTTAAACTTGATATGTGCTCGGTGAACTCTAAGTATAGAACTCACAGCCAATTTGGGGTTTGTGCCCTGCTTCTTAGCAGTCCACTCTCAGGTTGGTATTCATGCTCTTCACCCACTGCCAGATAGTTTGACAGTCAAGATTTACTAGTGAGTCATGGGAATACATTTTAGACAGTAGTTTTCCTATTTTTATGATCGAAGATGTTGTATATTGTGCAGGCTATTTGTTTAAAAAATATTCCCAGGATGAAATACTGAGGTATAATAATTAATAATAACAACTGCAACAGTAATATCAGACAGTGTGATTACTCCTTAGTAACTGTGCAGCTTCTCTATGCTCTGAAGAAATTCATTCCAATAAAAATAGGTATATTATATTTTTAATGATCCCTTCAGATTAAATCTGACTATAATGCAGCCTAAGTGTTAAGCAAGGTGGATACTTATAGCCTGTTTGTCTTAAATGTTTCATATACGAAATCTTAAACGTTCATAAGGATATGAAAACTGATGGATACTGCATTTCTATTGGGAGACTACAGAATAAAAGTAGACATGGATTGCATTTTTCAATTGATTTTGTTTTCTGTTCATATGAGATTTAACTTCAAAACAATCTAAGGCCAGAAGTGTCTTCCATGTATTAAGTACAAAACAGATGGCCTGGACAATGCACACTGCACATCATAGGGAAGTTTTTGTATTGGTCTGTATCACTGTGAGAGGCCACTCATCATACTGCTGACAATAATAATCTCCTGCATCAACAGCTTCAACCTTGCTGATTGTGAAGGTGAAATCATTTCCACAGCCACTGCCACTAAACTGGACAGGGATCCCTGTGTGATGGTCAGAAGCTTCATAGATAAGAAGCTTAGGAGCTTCTCCAGGTTTCTGGTGGTACCAGGCTATGTTATCATAAATGCTTGAACTGGCTTTGCAGATCATAGTAACACTTTCTCCTACACTGACTGATAGGGATGCTGGTGACTGAGTCATTGCTATCTCTCCACTGCAGTCTAGAAGTAGAAAGAAAATGCACATAATAGACAATATTGTGAAATGTTCTTTAAATGTACTAGAAGTTACACATAGAAATTGCACGTTACAGTGCACAAGCCAATATGTCATTCTCAATATTAATATTTTCATTATCCTACCTTGAATCCCGAAAAACAACATCAAGAAAAATTGTGCATATGGAATTATTTTGGCCGTGCTGAGTTACAAGGAGCTCAGAGCCCTGCAGTGAAATCTGAAATGCCACCTGACAGATTTATAATCCCTGCTCAGAGCAGTAAGGAAATGACACTCAGGGGTGAATGTGCAAAATGACTGAGTGATGTAAATTGTTTTTGAGGTGTAGGATGTAGTTTGAAAATGCTGGTGGTATTTGTGGATCATCAGAAGCCGGGGGTTTGCCTCTAGAGCAAAATTTAATCAAGCACAGTCCAGAAAAAATGAAAATGGACCTTTTCAAATGACACTTATAACCCGTTATCTTTTCAGCTTTTTCACATTGCTTCTTTGTACAACATCAACCACCCTTCTTTGTTTTTTCTGTGACACATCCTTGATTCTAGGAATGAAAATAAAAATATGACCGAGCATATTGACATTCATCACTGACCTAAGCAAGCTTTTTACATCCCCATGGTAGCCAAAAACTTTATACTATCCTAGAAATTAGAGATGGAAAAGACCTTTGCCGAGTTACCTCCCACTCAAGTTTTAAATATCTCAGCTGATAGCTGTCTTAGGGCAAGTGCTCTTATATAGTAGTACCTGACAAAGACATTGAGCAGATCCTGTTGCTATACATAAAGGTAGCTCCATTCACCTTAATGGGACTACCTTTATCTTGAGCTATTCCAGCTAAGGATCTGGCCTACTTAAACAAGAATTATGCTCCGAGTTTAGTTTTAAAAAATATGATTGAGTTTCTGTGCTGTGGAATGAATTGTGCACAGCTGTGGAAGATGAATGTTTGGCTACATCCATTTTCTTTGTGCCGGCTTGCTCAGCGCAAAGGTTGGGTGTAATTTGTTTTGTGAGGTTTGCAAGAAAAGTCAGATAAAAGAAATGGTCAACAGTGTGGGGTATTGTACAGCTAGAAACCTTGTAAATGGGGATTCTGACTGAGTCTCTTTGTGTCTGATTGGTAAGAGGGCTGTTCTGGTGCTGGAAGGACAAGGATGCTCCAAAGAGTGTCACTGTTCATAAAATACAGGGCCAATCCACTGGTTTAGGTCAGCTCCACTGACGTCAATGGAGTTATGTTTTGCAGCAGTGGAGGATGTGGCCCGCAGGCATAAATCTCCACATGCAGAGCCAATTTATAACACAGCTGAATGCAGACATGCTCCAAAGTGCAGTGTCTCAGGCAGGCCATGAGGCAGCTGATCTTGCGTGGCTTCACCACTGAGTAGCACTCACAGCTGCTCTGGCCTTGCTTGACACTGGGCCTGACGCCGCAGCTCTTGCAGGGCTTCATGGTGGACTAGCTCTCGTATCCTCTCTTGCAGGCCCTGAAGCAGCAACTCTTGCACGGCCTCGTCCTGGAGAACCATCTGCAGCGCAGACGCATGATCCGACGCAGCTGTCTTTGCAGGACCTGCACCAGGAAAATCCAGTATAGCTGCAAATGGGGGGCCAGAGGCAGCAGCTCTTCAATGGCTTCGCCGTGGAGAGCCTCTCGCATCCTGTCTTGCAGGACCTGATGCAGCAACGCCTGCATGGTCTCATCCTGCAGACACCCTTCTAACTCCCAGTACAGTGCCTGAAGCAACACCTCTTGTGTGTCCTCATCCTGGAGCACTCCTTGCAGCCACTCGCACATGGCCAGATACAGAACGTGATGCAGCAATTCTTGCCCGGCCTCCCCCTTGGAGCAGCTGTTGCATGGGATCATGCTGGGCACCAGCATCAACTTCCATTCCCGCCCATACAATAGGCGCCATAATGACCGCCGGCTCCTGGGCAGCCTCGTACCCCATGGCAGCTCCAGTCACGACTGCTCCAACTGCCTTTTCAGTTCCCTGGTGCGTCTACAATCATAACCCTGGCTGCTCACTCCTGATCCCTCTGCCGCAGTGGTGTTCTCCTGGGTAACACCTGGGTTGTGTCAGCCCTAGCTCGGATCAAGAACTGGCTGGACCTGGGGAAGATTGAAGGAGACATTCGTTTTATTTCGCACCAACGAACTGCTGCCAGGCTGCTGGTTTTGAGCCTCAGATCCCGTCTGGAGCCCTAGTGCTGGGGGGGCTGGTTCTGAGCAGCTTCACACTCCCTGTTACTTCGGCCAACTGTCAGCTTCTCCCACCAACTGCCACAGGCCTCCAGAGCCTTCTGCCCAGGCCCTGGGACTCCCCTCTGTGCCCCCTGCAGAAGTCTCCGCTCCTTTCACCCAGATGAAATAAAGTCACAGCCAGGTGGGCCAGACGGATATTAGCGCCATCCAGAGAAACTCCACTAACGTCAATAGTCACTTAGGACTCACGCTGATTGTGAGAGCAGAATACGGCCCACAGCACCTACAAACAGTTGCCTTCCCAAATAATATGGTACTTACAAGAAGTGATTAGAGATGGGACAAAACTAGAACTCCATTGTGTGTGTCTAGAGCCTGGGAAGTGGTGGGTCATATTCAGTGAGGTGGATCCAAACTGTCATAGTGGTTTTGGTTTCTGACCCGAACCAAGCCTCCTAGGGACCACATTTTGGTTCCATTTCGATTGGGCTCCACCATAGGTGTGAACTGATGTGTGAATGGCTGAGGGCACCCTCTTCTGTGCTACTAATTTCTGATACTTGTGAAGAAGTATTACCCAGCCTTTCCCTCCTTTCTTGGCTAGGAGGCTGCACTTGTTCATTGGGAAAATAAATCACTTTCCTAATCCTTTCTCTTTATCCTCTGCTGTTGTCCCTGACTTACAGGATGGTCACCAGTTACAATTTTCCCTCTTTTAAAAAGTAAACAACTCATAGCTTTACCCGATCAATACTAAGCTATGACTAGAATGTGTCTGATAGTCAGGCACTGCTCTGAGAGTGTGTGTGTTTGTGTGGGGGAGAGGATGGACGGGCTTCAGACTCACCCCATCCCACTCCACTGTGGTGTGCAGGGGAACCAGGCTTCAATCGCCTTTAAAGTAATACAGCCTGTTCCCTTGGGCACAACCAGCCTGCTACCACCTCCTCCCCATCCTTCCATGCTCCCTTTGGGACTATTACGCTAATGTCACAGAAAGAGCAGTCCCTGAGGTCTGCATGGACTGTAGATGAGCCTGGCCCTGGTGCAGAGTGCTCCATGAGGCAGAATGAAGCTCTGGGAAAAGTCTACTAGGCCTTGAGGCTTATTGGCTGCAGAGAGGTGGAGGCTGTTGACGTTTCAGATAAACCAGAGCCAGGTTTTCTGAGAGAGGAGTCCAGGCAAGTTTATATTCACATCACTCAATTATTCCTTCCAGCCCAAAAGCTCTTCACACATGCACAGTGCATCTATGAACAGAATTTTCTGCTGGCTTCTGTTTGGAAAAAATAGCCTCTTTTCCATTGCTAGTGTATATTCACGTATCTCAGATTTTCCCAATATCACCTAGTTAAAGTATTGCCTAATTAGTTGCAAATTTAAGGAACAAAGTAGAGAGTTTCCTCTTAAACATCAGTTAATTTGTTTTCCCAGGTGAAATATTTTACTTTATCAAGAGGGGATAAAACCCTAAATCCTTCCATGGAAATGACTTTCAGGCAGGGAGATAATTCACGAAGAGCTGAGATGGCTTGAGGGAGAACAGTGAAAAATATTATGTGGTTTACTGTGCATGCATGACTGAGTAGGGAAGTGTTGGAGAGCTGAGACGTGCCCTCTGTGTAACTGCTGTAGAACAGATGGCCCGGGCAGAACATACTGTGCAGCAGGGAGAGGTTTTTGTATTGGTCTGTAACACTGTGAGTGGGGTACGATCACTTTGCTGACAGTAATAATCTCCACCATCATCATTTTCAACACTGCTGATGGTGAAAGTGAAATCTGTCCCATAGCCACTGCTGCTGAACCGGGCTGGGACCCCCGTTTGGCGACTAGAACCTTCAGAGAGAAGGAGCTTAGGAGCAGCTCCGGATTTCTGCTGGTACCAGTTCATGTCATCATCAATGTCTGTATCAGATTGGCATTTGATAGTAACAGTTTCTCCAGGGAGGATCGAGAGAGACTCTGGAGACTGAGTCAACACAACCTGCCCACTAGTGTCTAGATGTGGAAAGAAAATGCACATGTGTCACAAATGGTAGGGAATTCACTTTGCAAAAGTTTAAAGATATTAGAAATTAAACATACCAATGATTCAGCCCAACAGCAGCTGAATCAATGAATGGTTGCCACATTTCACACGTTCATTATCCTTCCTAACTTGAATCCCTAGCAAGAGCATTACATAAAGTAGCATCTGCGCTGTCATGCTGCCTGTCACCTGGCTTGCTAGAAACTCCCCAATTAAATATGCAGTGCCAGCTGCTGGATTTATACTTGACTGCTTAGTGCTGCAGGGCAATGGCACTGGGTGTGACTATGCAAAGTGACGGAGCTATTTAAGCTGCCTCTGAGTTTCAGGCCAGAGTGTGGAACTATTAATGCTTCCAGGTGCTTACATTGCTGGGCGAGTCTATGGCAAAGAGGCACTTAGCAATGACATTGAAGATCCATCACAGCTTTTCATGGAACTGATCCTGTGAGGTGCTGACTTACCTCAACTCCCATTGTTGCAGTTGCTCAGCACTTCACAGGACCAGCCTGCACATCTCCAGCCATATGGAATCCTTCTACAACAAGCCACATCCTCATGCATAGTACGAAACATCCTTAGTTAGTGGTACAATTTTTAGCATATTGAAATTCATGCCTAAGGTAAGTGAACGTATTTACCCTCCCAATAGAGAGACACATGGATAAAAATCATAGCAATCAGAGATACGAAAGACCTGAGTCATCTAGCCCAGTTCTGCATGTGCTAAATTGATTTACTGAATTGGGGCTGGATTACTCAGCTGCTTAAAGGTAAGCACATGCTTAAGTGTTTTGTTGAACTGGGCCCCTAATTCAGTTTTTCAGGCATGCACTTTTTCTTCTTTCCAGATGTGGTCACCCATCTGCACTACTAAATTAAAAACACACCAAGACGCTGTAAGACAAAACCTACTTGTGAGGTTCCCAGGTTTTTATACCTTGTCAATCTATCAAGAGTGCAAAGCATGGGCCACACCTGTTGTCTTGTACCAGACAGCCAAACAGCATGGATGCTTAACAAACATAATGACAGTACTTTTTTTTCCCCATTGTGATTTCACTGTGGAAATCTTGGCTGGTTCTCTCTTCTGGTGTTCTGATGATCTTCAGAGAATGTGTGAAGAACCCGAGAACATCCGAGGCCCGCTTGTTCAAATGAAGGGATGCGTTGTATGTATTAGGGTGACCAGACAGCAAGTGTGAAAAATCGGGACGGGGATGGGGGGTAATAGGAACCTATATAAGAAAAAGACCCAAAAATCGGGACTGTCCCTATAAAATCGGGACATCTGGTCACCCTAGTATGTATTGACCTTGGATTTCCCTTGCAAAGAATGCAGGATCCTGAAAATTACAAGGAGATAAATATGAGCCAATAGAAACGATCCCCCTGCTCTGCTAGTCTTGGGATTAAGAAACCAGTATGCAATGAGACTTTCTCTCAGTCTGTAGGTCCTTTTGTGATCAACTTTAACAAAACAGCTTCTACCTACGCTCCTAGCCCCCAAACTTCCTGTTAGCAGAGGGAGCTGGGGATTGAATTTTTAAAGCACTTATTTAGGCCCTAATTCAGCAAAACATTGATGTATCTAACTTGAAGTGAGGAGTCTCATTGATTGAAATTAAATGTACGTTTAAGTGTATTACTGGATCAAGGTCTGACCTGGATCTATCACGCTACACTTGGCTGTCAGCAGATCCAGACACATTGTCCCTCAGTAGCCCCTTCTCCCAGGTACTGCAGGAAAGGCCTAGGAAATTTAGGGCATACAACCCAGGAATGCCTTACCATTCATTTCTCCCCATGGCCCAGTTTTACACCCCCCCACTTCTCTAACACTGTCATGAACTGTAATGACAAAGGTTCCCTGCCCACCTTGTTCAACCCTCAGTCTTGGTGAGTGCTGGCATGGGAGGTCAGGCTCCGACAGAGCGTTGTATTCAAAGATTTTGGTTTGTGTGGAAGCTGCAAGGTGGCCTGCATGTTGTCTTTGACCAGCCTGGAAGATGAAGAGAGAAAATGAATTCTGTGTAGGGAAGGATGGGGGAACATGTTATCCCTCTGAGTGAAAAGGAATAGCCTGGTGCAGCTGGGTGCAAATTAAATCACTATTCAGAAGTCAGCTCTGTGATAAAAGCTAGGGGTGCCTTATCAGTGCATGGCACCAGGGAAGAGTTCCATCGAGATGGTGCAAATCCTGATCCTTCCCACAAATTAATGTAATTCTGTCTATTTACACCTGTTGCATCTTACTGCACTTCAGGCGGCTGTGTTTCGGTGATGGGTGAAGAGAAGCAGACACCTACAGACAAAGCTCTGTGCACCCCAGGCCTACATTCTATGGCATGGTTTCTACATACCACAACATGATGCTGCTGCAAATGGGGGATTCTGTAGCAGCTTTTAAAAATAAAAAAATCACACCATTAGAGTGTTGCAGTTTGATCAGTTCAATATAATACTGTTTTTAGGCAATTATGTATCTTAAACAACTGTATATGAAAATAACCATCATCGCTTACTGGTAGATGTGTAAATACAATGGTTTTTTTTTCGTAATAGACAATCTGGAGTTCTTTGTAAAACTGACTTATCTAATATACTATTAACTTCAAAAATGCAGAAATCAATTAGTGGCTTGGCTTCTTGGCATGGCTGCTCAGGGGATAAACCACAGAATACCATGAGTTCGACACAACCGATTTATAGACACAGGCGCTGTCCCTAGGGAAAATACTGATCGTTTCTAGTCCAATTGCACCACTTAGTGGTTGGGCTGAGTGAATCTGGCAGCAATGCCATTTATTTCCTATATGTCTGGCTTTTTCAGCTATGTACGGTGTATGCTAGCTCAGTTTCCAATGGCGGATTGTTTCCTCAATCACTATTATAACAAAAGTAACCTAATTTTGATTAATTTTTGCAGTCTATGGGAGAATTATACCAAGAGAGAACAAAATCCTGGTTTGGTTGAGATAAACAACCTTGCTTCAAACTCCTTGGAGAATGAGCTGATGAATTACCGTATATACTCAATCATAAGCCGGTTCATTTATAAGCTGACCTCCCCAAGATGCATAAGTAAAAATGGAAAATTTTTATAACCCGTTCATAAGCTGACCCTATAATTCAGGGGTTAGCAAACTTTCGCTCCCGGGCCATCAGGATAAGCCGCTGGTGGGCCGAGATGGTTTGTTTACCTCGAGCGGCCGCAGGCACGGTTTTTGGGTCTTTTTCTTATATAGCCTCCTATTACCCCCCACTCCCTGTCCCGATTTTTTACACTTGCTGTCTGGTCACCCTAGACTGGGCGGCGCGGCTACAGCCTGCTCTGTGGGGCGGAGCCGAGCGGCACGGCTGCAGCCTGCCTGCCTCGGAGCTGCAGCTGCTTCGGAGGCTGGGGGGAGAGCAGCGTGGCCAGAAGTGGAGAGACTCTGGCCTCGCCTCTTCCCTTCTGTCTCTGCTGGCTGTGCTGCCTCTCCTTGCTCCCTCTGTTGGAGAGAGGGGCTGTGTCCCATCTCTCCCTCTCTATACCCGTTCATAAGCCGACCCCCTTCTCTGGTGCTTCCCTTGTTTACTAAAGAAATTCGGCTTATGAACAAGTGTATATGGTATATCTATGAGTGTCTCATTACTGTAGGGAGAATAGAAAGCGTTGAGTGAATCTTTTTTTTTAAACAATTGCCTTAGAGGTCAAATAATAAGATGGCTGCACTACCTACTTACAAACATTGGAGAGAGGAGTAACACAAATGCATCTGTAAAATAATGTTCCTTCTACATTAGTTGTTCTGATGCTCATTATTACAATGAAGCTAAGATTTATAACAGCTCAGATGAATTATGGAACTTACTCATTATTATATCATATGTAAATCTGAGGCTGGCCTGAATGAAGATCAACAGGCTTCCTGTTTGCTTCACAGCTATATCATCAAGAGGAAGCAGATGTATTTGAGTCCCATCAAGCATAAGAACCCAAGAGCAATATGTGCATTTGTAATTCTGTGGGAATAATTTAGTAGGTCGGTGAGTCTGGCTTTGCATTGACATATTCAGTTATGTCCACAAGACAATACAGAAGGATTTTACTACGCCCCATATATGAATAGTGAGCAGTGTTTAGTCATAATTCGCTATTTCCTATAACTTTTTTGAGTTTATTAGGGAGAAAAAAATCCAAGTTCTGATGAGCTACCACAAAAGAGCAACACAATTTATTTCCAAGATCTATCAGTCTGTTATTATGAGCATAATATTTGCCCACAACCCCCCACCCCAAATTTATTCATAGATTCATAGATTCTAGGACTGGAAGGGACCTCGAGAGGTCATCAAGTCCAGTCCCCTACCCACATGGTTTAGTACTGTTTGTGTTTTTGCCTAGACATTAAAGCTTATGTGTGGCCAGTTTTCAAAAAGAGCTGCCTAAAGTTAGACGCCTAAACCCATATTTAGGTACCTAAATCAATGGCTTGATTTTTCAAAAATGTTGAGCAGCCAGCAGCTCCTGTTCAACTCAATGGCTACTGCCAGTTGATTGGGACTTTTATAAAGCAGCCCACTTACTTACATGCCTACAACTGGATTTAGGAACTTAACTGTAGTCAACTTTTTAAAAAAAATTTGGCCTTGACTATGCATTTCTGTGCATTAAGAAAATTTGCTCTATTTTCAAAGTACTCCATCCTGCAGCCGTGTTAGGCAAACTCCCATTGATGTGATTTTGTGTTTTGTTTGTTTAAGTTGCCTTGTATGCATAGAATAGTCATGTACAATTCATGGTTTCAACAGGAAACCAGGCAGGGTGTGATTCTGAATGTCAAAACAGAACCACTCCAAAGCTGTGAGCCTGCACATCTCATTTCAGCCTGGATTACATTTTCCCTACTGGACAGAGGTGATGGACAATGGAAGCACTGACCCTTCCTTAACTACAAGACTGTTAATGGAAGCTACTGAATAGTAAGTGCAGTTCTGCATCGTACGTGCTGTTTTTGTTTCTCAGACAATAATGCTTTTTAGTCCGCAGATACATTTGCTGTTGATGTCTCTGGCTCATTTAAAAAACAAACACAACCAGCCCTTGGTGATGTATCCTTTTTCTGGTCAGCTGGGGCTTGGTGTATCTGAGTCTTGTTGTTTGTCTTTTCAAGGCTGATCCTGCCAGATGTTGCGCATCTCCGGAGAGACATTGAGTGTGAGCAACACCCACTGAAGTCAAAGGGCCAATCCTCTGCTAGTGTAAATCAGTGGAGCTCCATTTAATTCAGTGAAGCTTTGTTGATTTATACCAGCTGAGGATCTGGCCCCAGTGCATTTCAATGTGCTTAGCAATTTCTGGGAAGTCTTCAGCACCTCCCAGTATTGGGCCCTAACATACCCTATTCTCTCCATAATTAGGCCAAATCACCAGCACTGTAATACGTAGTGAACAGAACAAGGAGCTTTTTGTATTGGTCTGTATCACTGTGAGGACTGGAAGTTCCTGCTTTGCCCACAATAATAATCTCCAGTATCGTCAACGTCAACCCTGTTGACTGTGAGAATGAAATCGTTCCCGGATCGACTGCCACTGAACCGTTCTGGAACCCCAGAGGGACGAGTAGAAACAGCATAAATAAGAAGCGTAGGTGGTTGTCCTGATTTCTGCTGGTACCACGCTACGTAGGTGAGAGGGTCAGAACTGGCTTTGCAGTTTATAGTGATTTTGTCTCCGGGAGTCACTGTCAGGGATTCTGGTGACTGAGTCATCACAATCTGCCCACTGGAGCCTGGAGGAAGGAAGAGAGTGAAAATAGAAAGGCAACTGAATTGCTGATAGTGTCTGTGTTATGAAGTATCACAATATTCTTTACAGAGGTGTAAAGCATGAGAGAGAGCAATTTATAGACAATTTTTTTGTAGAGACAGAAAATGATTTCCAGAGTTGGATACAGTGACTCATGCAGGCAGAAAGTTTTCATACAGTGCATCATTTGTCTCTACTACCACAGGAATTCAGTATTATACTATTGTTGTTGTTCATATTTAAACCTGTCATTACATTTTCACTTAATTTAAGGAGCTGAGATTTGCCCTCCTCCAGTTTAGTACAAATTTCTCATCCAGTTTATATTATCCTTACCCTCAATACAGAGAAGTAGCAGGCAGAGAAAATACCTCTGGGAGATCATCTTGCTAGGTCCTGGACTGTGCTGATCAGAGCATTGTAGAAGGAGGCAACATTTATAACTGCAGCACAGCGAGGAAATAACTTGGGTTGCTGTATGCAAAGTTTTTGATCTATGTAAATATAATTGTGCACTTACGGTTGCTAGCTCTGGAGGAACAACATGGTTGGTTGATGAAGGCTGAATTTGCCTCTGCAGGAAGAAATGACCTTGTCAGAAATAACATGAAGAGCTGTCAGTGCTAAGTAGTGATTCTTCCATAGGGAGAGAATCTGTGCTTTGGTTGCACAATTGCATGGGCTCCCCAATTCTGCGTAAAGCAAACAGCATTTATTGAGTGTGTGTGTGTGTGTGAGAGAGAGAGAGAGAGAGAGAGAGAGAGAGAGAGAGAGAGGGAGTGAGGAATCTTCCAGCACACAGGAATGGGTGAGCACATCCCCACAGCCCTGTCGCTGTTATTCAAACCCTGGGACTTTCCAGCCCAGTGCTCCCCACCTTAAGGGGTTCTAGTAGAAGAGGTTGGAAAAGTTAAAAACAGTTCAGTGAATAACTGACAATTACAATCATAGGCATGGGAACTAGAGTTGTGGGGGTGCTGCAGAACCCCCAGGTTTTGTGCAGGATCCCAACCGCCGACCCCACACCCAGGGTTCCGGCGCCACCAGCCCCTCACCTGGGGCTTCGCTCCTGGCCCCACGATAGGGGCTCTACTTCCAGCTCCAGCTGTGGTCCCAGCCTCAGCCCCCTTACCTCTGTCCACAGCCCCCCACCCCAGGAGTCATGGCCTGGTCCTGACCCCTGCTGTGGGCAGAGGGTGCACGGACAGGGTTATGGTGGGGTGTGAGGTAAAAAGTTTGGGGACCCCTGGCTTTCAGCACCCCCACTGTAAAAAGTGTTCCAGCGCCACTGATTACAGTGTCATTTGCATTCTGACATGGGAGGATTTTTTATTTCTTTTATAAATTCAGGATGAAAAATTTTTATGAAAAAATTCAAAATTTTATTTTTTTGTTATTTTCACCTTTCTCTTTTTTTCTTCCCTGCCCATCTCTTTTTGCCACTGATTGTAACAGAACAATTTATATGCAGGGATATTTTTACCCCACTTTTTCATTTTTCCCCCCTTTGACACTGAGGAATGCTTCCAGAATTGAATTTTTTAAAAGTTACAGAGCAGCAAAAAGGTGAAATGGAAAAAGGGAGTGGAAAAACCAAACCCCAAAGCCGCTGGACATCCCCCATTCTGCTGTGCTCAGTGCCAAAAAAAGAACTAAGGGGAAGAAGAGGGGAGGGGAACAAATAAGTGAAAAGCCTACATTCTAAATTATCAAAAATTGATTTTTTTTTTGTTTCGAAAAAAAATGGAAAATTTTGAAACACCAGAAATTTTTTGCAAAAGACACCTTAGAAAAAAGTTTAAAACAAAAATGTTGACCAGATGCTATTTGCAGCCCCAGGATTCATGTAACAATAGACCCCAACTCCCATCTCCTTGTTTGTTTTTTAAATAATCAGGGTGATTTAAAGTGCCCAAGGGGATTCTGAGATCATGGGCTGAGGTGTGTTTCAGGTACTGACCTCAGATCTTCTTTCCCTGTTTATTCGGTTACAAACAGTAACTGTTCCCAAAAATCTCTGATAGGAATGACTCCCCAAATCAGAGAGTCCCCTTACATGAGTCCATCATTAGAACTATTTTCAAATTGAACTGCTCAAATCCACTGGTTCTGATACATCTGCAGCTGCTTCCTTCTGCATAAGCACCCAGAAGCCTATGGCTTGGAGGGGGTTTTGTACTGGTCTGTAGCACTGTAAATGGGTTGGCGGCATCATTTCCACAGTAGTATTCTCCTGAATCTTCAGCCTGCACATTGCTAATGGGGAATGTGAAGTCCTTCCCACTGCAACTGCCCCTGAATTGATCAGGGACCCCAGTGAAATGCTTTGTCACCATAAAAATGGTGAGTTTGGGAACCTCTCCTGAGCTGAGCTGAGAGAAGTTCATTGGATTGCTAATGAAAGTGGATGCCTTGCACTGAATGGTGATCATTTCTCCTGGAAGCACCGTCACAGGAGCAGTTGTTCGATAACAATTTGCCCGCTGGAGTCTAGAAAAGTGGGACCAAGAGAGAGGCTTTAATGAAAATCTGTTTGGAACATCTGTCTCAGAGGTTGTAAAAGAAAAGAAAAGAAAAGAAAAGGGTTGAGCTACCGACCTTCAAACATGGGCGGTAAGGTGAAATCCTATTTCTTGTACAGTATATTTGTTTTTCTGACACTGATTGTTAAAATTAAGTCCAGAATCGACAACTAATTAGAAGGATTTAAAACTAATTAACTGTCTTATAGAACAACATGCAAATCTCAGGCTGACCGGCTTTTTGATTGTGTCATGGCTACATAGACAAGAGGAAGAAGAGACATGTGAGTTTCGATAGTATCACGCATGAGAAACCATCAGAAGTGATGGTTGCTCATTAACAGCTGGATCCAGCAAGGTGCTGAGTACTCTGTCCCCGAGCCAGCAAAGTATGTAAACCTCATTAGAAAGTCCATATTCTTCATCTGATTAACTAGGGACCTCATCCTAGAAGGCAAGAAGCATTCTGACCCTCATCCAGCAAAGTGTGGTAGCAAACACTTAGCTTTAAATGCGACTAGTCCCAGTGCATCAAGACTTCAGTGGGTCTCCTAACATTGGATTGAGGCATAAATGAGAGTGCTTCAGACAGGCGCAACTCTGGCTGGAGAGTGCTGATGTATCCAGATTAGTCCAGAAACAATAGGGGAGGATATTCTAAACCGCCCTGTGTTTGGATTGGAAACACTGCCAGCTGTATGGTACTTAGGGAATCCCTGCAGTTGGATGTCAGTTGAGAATGTATTTGTTTTAATGAGAAATAAATGACATCCAGGTTCTAATGTGCTGCTGTAAATACTCAAGGTATTTATTTTCATAGCTAGAATTAAATTAATCCCAAATGAGTGCATAAACTGCCCTCTCCATTTTATAGACGACGCTGTGCTCAGATTACACTGGTCTACAATTTTTGAGAAGTCGTGTGCTTCAGAGATAAAATGTGCTATTTATTATGTATTTTGATGTGCTGAATTCAAATATGACAATTAAACTGATTGGCTACTGTTTCTAAGATATTTAAGTTTTTACATTTTATGTCTACGTATATTGTGTAGATAGTAGGGTTTTAATCATAAATTGTAAACCTAGGTCTTTTCATGTGTTTATGGTTGCTTTGCATGATAATATTTCACCTGTCCTGTTTATATAACACTTTAAAAATCAGCAAAAGGGTTATATAAATAAAATTTATTATGAAACAAAAGGCAAAAAACTATTATGTACATAGTTTAGTCCTATTCAGTGTCTACTTGGCGCTTCTTGGCTTGTCTCTTGTATTCATTAAATAGAGCATCTCTTGTCACTGTCCAGCAATAGTCTGCAAGCATTGATGGGCTCCATTTGCCCTGATAGCGTTTCTCCATTGTCGCCGTGCTCGTCGCTCACTGCTCCACAGTTTGGTGGAAAAAAATCTAGATGAGAGTGCAAAAAATGTATCTTTACTGACATGTTGTAACCAAGGCTTTTGTATGCCTTGAGGAGGTTTTCCACCAACAACCTGTAGTTGTCTGCCTTGTTGTTTC